>NW_027321936.1:0-1991 GCF_032062135.1 Pyxicephalus adspersus | reverse complement strand
TATTAGTCTGTCATTTGCAATCCCTATTTAATGTACAGCGCTGCGTAATATGTTGGCGCTATATAAATCCTGTTTAATAATAATAATAATAATCTTAGTCTGGCCCTTCTACGTTTAATCACAAATTTCAGATATTTGAATTACACACTTCTGGGTATCATTGACGGACTACACCCAGCTCTAGATGCCAGTTACCAATGCGGTCCACGCTCCTTCCCACGGCCCACCGCCTCCTCCTCCTGCTGTTGCTGCCGCCTGTCTTTACTCCATTTACTAAAATTGTTTTACACACTTCTGGGTGGCATTGGCGATGCACTACACCCAGCTCTAAATGCTAGTTACCAATACGGTCCCCGCTACTTCTCAGGGACCACCGCCTCCTCCTCTTGCTGTTGCTGCCGCTGCCGCCTGTCTTTACTCTATTGACTAAAATTGTATTACACACTTCTGGGTGGCATTAACGATGCACTACACCAAGCTCTGGATGCCAGTTACCAATGCGGCCCCCTTTCTGTCTCAGGGCTCAACGCCTCCTCCTGCAGCTGCTGTCGCTTGTCAGTACTCCATTCACTAAAACTGTATTAAACACTTCTGGGTGGCATTGACCATGCACTACACCCAGCTCTCCATGACACTTACCAATGCAGTCTCCCAGGCGATAGCTGACCAGAGGCCACACACTGCTACTGCTCTCGCTGACCCATGCTCTGTCTCTGGTCTCCCATCCTGTTGCCTAATGTTACCGTGCTACTTCTCTACAACTTTATGGGTGGCATTCCTTAAACGTCATCCAGGTCATGATGCCAGCTAGTCCTGCTATTTTGATGGCAGAAACTGCTGCTAGTGGGTTAAGTTCACTTGTATAACCACCCTTTCTCAATGTCCTAATGTTATGCTGCCTTCTATACGCTGTCCATCACGCAAAAATCCTATTTGCCTGCTGTCACTTTACCTGCCATTTTCTGAAAAACCACAAGGTCTTTTGAAATTTTTGTATTTTTCCCTTGTTGCTACTGTTTTCCTACACATACCTAGCACATTTTTGGTTCTAACATGTATAGGGGCTTTGCTATTAATGTTTAAAGTCGGCCTATTGACTTTATTAAAATTTGTGAAGTTCGAGGAAATTTTTGCGAGACTGCCAGAGGCCTTCTTGCCCATCCCTACATGTCACCAACTTTAAAAATTACAAGCAAAAACTCATCAAAAATCAGCATTTTAAATGTGTACTTGCTGTGTATTCTGTGGCCGAGATAAATATTAGAGTTTCAGTGGACTTTTTAATCTCAGTTCTACAGAAGTTTCAGGGAGTTCAGGCAAATACACAATAATAGGGTGTAATATGTATATCATTACTAAAAGTGTAAAAATATATACAGGACAGGTATGAACAAGCACTGATTAAAAACAATGAAGACATCATCAATACAGGCAAACAATGCTACACTATTTTTCTGCTTTAAACAAATAACAATAATTTACACAATTATTGTTACTTAGCTTCACTTCAGGACTTCAGGTATTTATGCTGCTCCTTTCCTTTCTGCATTCCAGTCTAATCTCTGGGTCATTTCATCACTCTCCCCATCTTGGGTCAGCCTGTCTCTAACCATGTCTCTCTTTGTCTTCTTCAGTCTCTATATGTTTACATTATCCTACCAGGTTTACCCAGCCCCCATTACCTGTTACAAGCGGCCTGGTAGACCAGTCCATTTCCAAAGGAGGCTAAATAATTAAATCAAAATTAACAAAACTAATTTCAGTAAATTCAATTCATATTGTCAGTAAAGCAATCGCTTGATAAATTGTCACCTAAAATTATCACTATTCATCGACTTAAGTCACAATATTTGAGGGTCTGTATACAGTTTAAAGTTAATTTCAAGTCTGCAGTTATTATTATTAATATTATTATTATTAAACAGGATTTATATAGCGCCAACATATTACGCAGCGCTGTACATTAAATAGGGATTGCAAATGACAGACTA
>NW_027321935.1:0-1991 GCF_032062135.1 Pyxicephalus adspersus | reverse complement strand
ATTTTTTACTTTTTTAGTTTGGCACGCCAGGATTTCAAATTTCAGGCCTAATGCTGTAAATACATGTTAAAGTGGAGGATCACAGAATTTACACACAGCTAAATGATTAGGACACAGCCTCTCCTACTTGATAAGTTTCAGTCTAAAGTAGCAGTCGGCAAACCTATAGAGTGCTTTGCCTTAATATATTACTTCTGTTTTTTTCTCTTTTAAAGGAAACTATTTTGTTCAATAAAATACAATTGGTTCATTGAGAATCACAAGGCTATGCTCACCGCTTCCTTATGCAAGGAAATCTCTGCCCCTGGAAAGACGCTATTTGTAGCTTCTCCTAGCAGGATTTCCATAGAGAATGAAAAGGGGCAGCAGTGAGCGGTACTAGTACCACTGTAGTGAAGGTGACAATGCGGTTGCAATCTGCCAGTGGCAGGAGCTCCACAGGATTGCTTGATCCCAAAGTGAGTCTAAATCTCCCCTTAAATTTTAAGGTCACAATACAAGAAAGGAGATACAAAATTCAGATCCAGTGTTCTCCCCGCCCCTTTTAGCCAGGCGCACCACCCATCACTTTTCAATAATCATCTGGGTGTTTCTGGGTGGTTATTGAGAAGTTGGGTTACTGTATTAGTCTGTCATTTGCAATCCCTATTAAATGTACAGCGCTGCGTAATATGTTGGCGCTATATAAATCCTGTTTAATAATAATATTAATAATAATACTACAGAAGTGCTACCCACCTACAGCTTCCTCCCACCCAGCTTAAAAAAAAAATTCTGGGGAGATCTAAATACTGATGACATCTAACTGAAACTTTATCACAGGGCACCTATGGAAAAAGGTTAATGGGTCACATATAAAAACTGGTGAGTTTTTTTTTTTATATCGATATACAGTTCTTTACTAACTAAAACACATATCCTCCAATTTTCTAAGACCATGGTGGAATGTGCAGGACAACATTCTTGACTGGCCTGTGTTCAAACAGTGTTCTCTGGAAGATAGATTAACTGAAACAAGTAAACAGGCGTTTGTACCAGATCACATGTACTCAGAGCATGGGCTTTGTCATTTATTCCAAAAACAAGCCAAGTTGCAGTGATTCACTGAATTACAACCATAAAGAAATGTTTTCAGGAAGTTCCTATGAATAATTTCGTTGTTCACCCTTTCCTGAACTCCAAAACACCAGTTTGGCAGGTTGCAGTGAGTAAGAATATTATTTCTATGCCAAAGAAAAAAAAAAAATCTATTCCCTCTGTGCATAATGTCCAGGAGTACAGATTTTATTGATCAGTGAATGACTCTTATATGCTGGGAAAACAAGAATATTACAGCGGGAATCTGGCAGATACAAAGTTTCCTGTACGATTTTAATCAGATGCAGGTGTTCGCATTCAGCACATACTACTCAATGACAGCTTTAAAAAAAATGTGTCTACTCCCATCTTTATATGAATACAGTTGATTCTATAATCCTTGTTTTTTTTATTATAACAGTTGTTAAGTATATACATATATTACCAGTGGTGGGAATTTGGTACATAAAACCTTTAACTTTTCATTTATGGTACCTATTACATCTAATTATTTAGTTTCTATATTGATTGAAAGCATGTAAATTGTATGGCATTTTATAACTGTCAATGTGAGTGATGGGGATTTAATGTCTTGCTCAACAATTTTACAGCCAGGTGGCATTTGCTTGTTTTCAAGGGTGAATTTCTAGAGCTTTTTGAATTCACCGGTTGTAGCAGAAAATCCCAGCAGGGTCTGCCCACTCAGCAAAATGCACAAATTGTACATATTGCAGGTTACACAACTGCTTGTTCCATTTTTCAGTGCATTTTATTGTTCAATGAGCATAGTATCTCCCTCCAGATGATGCTTCTTCTATGTTTCACCCTTTCTAAAAGCCAAATAGACAAATCATAGAGGTGTTTGTAATCAATCCCTGAGAAGGTGGAACACTTTGGAGGAGTGTGGAGGAAGA
>NW_027321934.1:0-1991 GCF_032062135.1 Pyxicephalus adspersus | reverse complement strand
AATAATTGTTTCTGAAAAAAGCTGTCTCGATGCAGAAAACAGCAAAACAAAAGTTTTTTTTCTGAGATGCCAGAAAGGTGTTGGGAACAATAGAGCTGTTTTAGGAGAGGGGGACAAGGGCATACCAAATAGAAGTGTACAAATTGAAAACTATGCCAGAATGGCTGGATAAGAGGACAGGACCACCATATGTGCAAGTAAGCACCTTTGTCTCTGCCACACCTACAGCAAACAACTGGCATAGCCACAAAGATGTGGTGCAAAGATTTTGGGACCCTGTGCCACCGGTAGAATATCTTGTCATTTTTCTCCTGAGTATAACAGCTAACTGACATTTTGTGAGTCCAAGCAAAGGTTTTTTTCCAATCGAGCTCATAGATGACATATCCTAAATGAAGCAGGACATTTTAAAATACAAATACCATCATAGTGAATAACTACTGTTTTTTTAGGTCAGTTTAATCTTCATTTAGGTTTTTATGTTTATTAATAATATATGTAAATTAAAATAAATTATGTTTTTTTTTTACGTATAAACATTTTACACAATATAAACATACCAGCTGTATCACAGAACATTTAATTTTTTTCTTTGCTGTTCTTTACCTAATTTAACTACAACATTGCAACCCGGCATGTCCTTTATTGCAGAAGAAACAGGCCATGAAATAGCCTTAACTTTCTGATCTAATTTTTTTAAATACACTGTCCCCATTCTGTCGTGGGTGCCATCATCTTCTTTTACTGCTCTCCCTGATTCAGATTTTAGGCTTTCTTGATTGACTGTGCCTCCAAAGACATAACTTCTATGAATCTCCGGGACATGTGTAGCTCATGTTTTTTTTTTTGTTTTGTTTTTTAAATAACGGTTAGGAATGTAAGTATGTTTTATTGCAGAAAGGACAACAACAATTTTGGTAAAAGACTGTTTAGATAAAAAAAAAGTTACAGGAAAAAATAGAGGTTACATTGCTTATGCAAGTTTAGAAAAACTGTCTGAACTACACTGAGCACAAGGAGCAGTAAAACCTATTCACTGTGTTAAATTACTAAACAGGAAGTGTGGATTACATATTTAATTAGCTAACATAACTGCCCTCAGGTTAACAATATTCTAAATCTAATTATAATAAAAGCATGCATTTTTTTAAATCTAAAAACTATATACAATGAAAATATATTTTGAAGATATGAGGTTGATTTGTTACAGAAACTTTACACTGACCTTACTTGAAATGCTATCAATCAGTTTGAAAGGGTGTTTGAAGTATATTCAGCTTTTGTTTTTTTTTTTTTTCTCCACTTGATGATTCCCTTGGAATGACTACTTAAACTGCTATAAAAGGCAACAAGTGTAAGAAGTTAGTAAGCTACTAATGCTAACAAGTACCAGAACTGAACGATGGAGAGTTCATTCAATTTACCTTAATCTCTGCTCCCTGCAGTTTATATCAGATTGCTTCTTAATGTTTTTTTTTTACAAAACGGAATAACCAACTAAATAATTGAAATGATATATTTTTCTAAGTGAATAGCATCCTAAAAAGTTAGAAAGCTTTAAATGTTTTTGCTATCCATGGCGTTAGAAAATAGATCTAATTACCAAATTCCCTATGTTATGATTCAGACAAGGCACTCTCAAGTTTTTTGCTATCTTTACCATATTCAGGGTATACCCTCCTTTTCTGATCTTGTGTTAATCTGTTAAAAACCAATGGAAAGTGGTGGAAATTTTCCCAAAATTTCCCCAAGAAGTACATTCAGTACTCACCAATGGTGAGTCTAGCTCAAGGTTACTTTCTGGGTTGAATGAGACTGTAGTAATTCAGACCACATCTTATGAACCCACAGTGTCAAGTATCCACCCCTGGAAGTTGGTTATCATGTCGCTACTCCCATAGTACAAGGCTGCACGTAATTCTCTGAATAATTAAAAGCGGGCAAAGTAGAGAATCAAGACCCTGTGTGTCATGTGACTGGCCAAAAGACTC
>NW_027321933.1:0-1991 GCF_032062135.1 Pyxicephalus adspersus | reverse complement strand
AATGTTCTATCTAGCTGCTACTAGTTCTATCTAGCTACTGAAGAAAAAAAAAGGTTTTGCCTTTAGAGTGTGGAACAATTTGAAATTTTGTTTTCGTCATGTCCCCTTTTTTTTTTGTCTTTGACCAATGACATTCAAACTGATAGTGAGGGAAAGTGTTCCAGATAACTGGAACATCTTCCAATGTGTGCATCTGTTCCAATAGCTGTCCAAAAGGAGCTTCACTTCATTTTGGAAATATTTACCCTGAATTCATGATGCATCTCCACTACAGAAAGTAGAGGGATATCTTTTGAACAAGGACACTGAAAGCAAAAAGCTGACAGGATTTTTACCTTTTTCCCACCCAAACAAAACTGAAAGTAAACTTCACATTTTAGACAGTTGTACATACTATATTTTTTTATTAATTTATACTTTTATATGTCTGTGTTGCATGATTATGAATGTGGGTGTCTTTGTTTGTTTTTTTTCTGTCTGTGACTAGGAATAAAGACAATTAACACCATGATATGGCTAGGTGTACACCAAATGAATACTACAGGTTGCAAAGCTTGTGGACCCATATATCTTTTGTCTGGTGTACTCATCAAACCTAAAAACCTTTTCCAAATACATAAGATGGATCTTAGTTATATGTGTGTTTCATCATCAGAATTAAAATCAAAATTTGGAAAATAAAATCCTATCTGATTTGATGGAGATAAGGAGGGGAAAGCCAGGGCTGACATTGCTTCAGGTTTCAATGCAGATGTATATAACACTGCCATACACACCTATGTACACCTATGTATATAACACCGCCATACACACCATTGTATATAACACAGCCATACACACCTATGTACACCTATGTATATAACACCGCCATACACCCCTATGTACACCTATGTATACATCTTGGGTCACCTGTGTAAAATATCAGATACATGAAGGAATGTTCTTGTAACTTTGGTATTGTACATGTGCATTGTACATGGGATATTATCTATACACGGAGGATGGTAATGTCACAGACCCAATCACTGACATCCAATATAACCTGCACCTGAATGTCATTATTTTATTAATGGCATTGGCAGTGATCCTGGCATAAAATGTGTTCAGGCACTTCCTGTTAGGTGACACCTGGCCTTTGATTGTGTGAATGTGTTGTCACCCTGTGAAATGATTACAGATGACAAGCAGAATCCCACCCTGGGATATGATGAGCAGCAAGTGATGAGGTCAGTGTATGCTGCCAAGAGGTGGCTTGATGGAGATCAGTAGCTCTGATATGCAGGGACTTATAAAACAGACAGGGGCAGATGTTGTGGACACAGTACTTTCCATTGGTAAATACTGCAGGCTCTGTATGTCCAGTTATTATGTCCTAATGACCCTAGAGAGGAATCTGTTCATATACATTGAATCTAGGGCACAATATACACCCTGCTGAGGTTGCAGGTTGTTGACCTCTGGGGTCTGGAGATGAATTGGGTGGCCTTCTGGATCAAGGACCCATCTATATTTCTGTATATCAGTGGATTGTACAGAAGTAGGGTACAAAAAAGTGAAGTGACCTGTGCCTATTGGGCAGCTGCCATGATTCACCCCTATGGGGATGGGCTAGATTATTGGGTGGATGGGCACATGTGGGTGACCAATCTGCATCGGCAGAGACCGGACCCATCACCCCGGGGCCATGCTTACTATATATTGGTTGAATCAGCCATGGCAGATAGGGTACCATGAACACACGGGGGGCTATTTGGAGGATGGACCATCACAGAAGCAAGCAAAACCTGGCTGATACTAACATCCTTCATGTTCCTCAGGGTTTGGTGCCCATAATAGGGCTATCACATTACTGAAAAGGGAACCCTTCCCGAGGATAACACTTCAGGTTTTATGCACAGAGAGAAAATAGATCGGTCTGTATGAGGGGGCTGAACTCAACAACCTGAAATATTAAGGTGAAAGAAGATTTCCAATTCTTCACTGTTGTGTAC
>NW_027321932.1:0-1992 GCF_032062135.1 Pyxicephalus adspersus | reverse complement strand
GGGGTCACAGCCTGTAGACCCCGAGCTAGCTGCGGGATAGGGAATGAAAGAATTGGGGAAGATTTTTTCCATATTGGTTTTATTTATTACTGCTTTAATTATGTCAATTTCACCGTCCCATTCTGTGCCTGTTACCAGTGCTGGATAGGTGGGTGGAGAAGAGAAAAAGTAACGTATTTTTTTTTTTGCTAGTTGGTCTTTTATCATCCATTTGGAAAGCGTTAGGGGGCATAACAAATGTGAATGAGCTTTCTTTAATGGGTGTTAAATAGCCTCCCATTCACCGGCCGTGTAAATTGGTGACCTTGTGGCCTAGGCATAGGTGACCCTGGAAAATTAATTCTTCCATTTGTTATTGTGTCACTAATGGTGGCAGAACGGAACATTCAATAAACAATAATAATAATCTCCTGTCTCATCTACGGTTGTGAAATTCTGCATTTTGCTAAATGCCTGGAGTTCTTTTTTTAACAACCAGAAGAGACAGGAGGTTCTAAACCAATGCAGAACGGTGATTGGTTCAAATGGGCTTCCATTGCTGAGAGAGAGAATCGCATTGGAGAATGGCAGTCAAATCTACAAATGTGTGATGATTCACAGAAAATTCTAATAAGACCTTATAATGGCTGGCGGGGCGTTGCACCAAATCTCACTCCCCCAGTGATAGGCAGACGCACCCACCTATCCCGAGTGACAGGCAGAACCCCCAATTACACTATTTCAGGATCCGTTATAGGGGGTTGGCATAGAATTATGTGGACAAATCCTCGGATGGCACCATGTTACAGAGCGACGTAATTGGCCATTCATGATTTGGTGGTCACCCCCCCACCCCCCGCTTTATCAATGCTATGAGAGATTACAATTATCAATTTATCATTTACATCTAAAGATTTGTACCGGAGGAATCATTGTAAAGTAATGGGTAATACAATTTCAAAGATTATCCAAAGAGAATATTATGAAATGTATTGATAGATTTTTTTTTTTTTTTTTGAAGTAAACAATTTGGTGCTTCACCCCTCTTTTTACTTACAGTGATGTTGAAAAGGTTCCAGTCTACGGCTCCACATAGTTTGCAGGAATTTTAGCTTTGTTCTGGTTTGTTATGGTAATGCCGATGTTATCAGAGGCTGCTGTGATAAACCAATCAGAAACGTGCTTGTGTGGGTCATCTGAGGCACCTGTGCAGTTCTGGAGGCTGCAAATACTTTCCTTCAACAGTGTTCTCCCCAGCCCATTTTAGCTGGGTGCACCACCCGGCACTTTTCAGCAACCTTGGGTGGTTACTGAAGCGTTGGGTCACAGTTCATGGGATTCCACCCGCCTACAATTTCTTCCCACCCGGCTTAAAAAAATTTCTGGGTTAAGCACTCTTCAATGTTCCTGGGTGATAATACCCTGCTAGATCAGAGACAGTGATGTCTGCAACAGAACCGCTGGAGATCTGCAAACTCTGGTGCCGGATGGAGCCCTTACTGGGTCATGTGACTAAGCTGACCTAAGAAAAGTGGTCATGTGACCTGATCTCCGTCTCCCCCAGATGCACACCGACCTCCATCTCACCACAATCTGGTCACACCGGCACTAACAAGAGAAACATGCAGAATTTGATGATCTGGTTAGGGTCGCTGTACTATTTGCTACCATAAAGTTGCATTTACTGCTCTTTCTTTTCTTTGATGCTGCAAGTTCTGCAGCCACCATTGCATCGGGAGGGGGAAGGGGGCTGTTATAGTTGTATGCAGCTCCTTATTTATGGCCCCCCTTGTGCAGTCAGTCCAGCATTTGGATTGTCTTCCAAGTGCCCATAGCTATGTTTCTACCATTCTGGCTGTGAGGTGATAATAAATGTCTGGGGCAGGAAGGAAATGCTGAGTTTGAATTAAAGTTCACTTCCTGTTCAGTTCTACAAAAAATGATCAATTTGGGGGGTAGATAAAAAAATTCAGGTGCCAAATCCATAGTTAAAGTTTCTACAATGTTTATTTT
>NW_027321931.1:0-1992 GCF_032062135.1 Pyxicephalus adspersus | reverse complement strand
GCTCTAGAAAAGTCTTGGAGCCGTGCGTGTGATGGGGTTAGGATAAGGTACTTATTTTTAGCTGAGAATACAGGAAACTGCTTTGACTCGAGTATGAACCTATTGCACCAAATGTGCAATAAAACGCTACAACTGTACAACGCTATAAATGCCAGTATAATTAACGAGAATAAATACATTGTAAAAGCATTTATTTAAAAGCCAAAACATTTAAAAACACATGAGCTCACTCTGTATATCTTTTTTCACCTTTGTATAGCTTAAAGTATTTTGTATGTTTGAGTTGGTAATGATGCTCTTAAACGTCACTTGTTCTTAAACGATCTTTGGTACATGATTGTTGGCCACCATTAAATGGAGCTGTGTCTTCAAGTGAAGTGTGTTACAAACAGCTCGTCTTTGACACTTTTGATCTGTAAAACCCGAGACAAATGCAGCTCCAGAACATGCCACTGTGTTACTTGAGTATAAACCACGACTCATTTCTAATGGCATCTTGAAGGCAAAAAATCTCAGTTCATACTTATGCATAAAAGGTGAAGCTCTTACCATTTGAGAAACAAATGCGTCTTAAGGATATTTGTTATGAATGGGCCCATCTTTGAAGTATAAGTTGACCCAATCACAAAAATACTGTATAAACTTTCCTTTTCCAGTCTTTCCTTTAATGCAGAGTGTATCTGCAGAGTTATGTAGAGAGAAGTCCATGGGATTGTGCAGGCTTCTCATGGCATGAAATATAAAATGTAGGCATGAAATGAAATACACACTGTTGTGCTCTGCAAAGAGTGGACGTGATATTTGTTTTACTTTATGAATAAGCCCCTATTTATGTTTTCTGGGTTATTTTTCATATATGATCATCAATGTTTTTGGTATTGTTAGCTCATGCTAGACAAACATTTCTCATTATTGCTGATAAGCTACCTTTCTTACATCTTTAATAAAGCTCATCATCTGGATTTATGCATTCTGTTTCCAAGTACATCTCCATATATTCCCATAAGCACACTCTTTCCAAGTACATCAAGCCTCTTATCTGCTTGTGAATAGGTTCAGCATTCAGTTTTATAAAGGACAATGGCTATAATGCTAAGAAAAGCTTGGATTAATACAACCATAGATCAATGCCAATATCTTAAACATGTCGTATTATTTGAATGTGTTCAAAGATGTGGAATATGATTTGTATTCCTGTATCATAGTAACATTTTACTGCCATTTTAGGAGAATAAACACCAATGTGTTACCTGTTTGTCATTCATTATTTACTGCTTCCGATGGATGACTGGATGTATATCTGTGCTGTTTTACCCGTCATGGTAATTTTACTATCCTAATTTGCTTTCTGGTATTCTCCCTGCTCTTATAGATTTAGACAATTGTTTTTTATGATACCATCATATGCTGTTCTAAAACCAATAAGCTGGTAATGATGCATTTCTTTTCCATTTGATTTTTAAGCATTTGCCTCAAAATATATTTTTGACCTGATTTCAACCTTTCATTCCTAAAGTCTAGTACCTCTTCTACGTGAAGTTATTATTATTATTAAACAGGATTTTTATAGCGCCAACATATTACGCAGCGCTGTACATCAAATAGGAGTTTGATGACAGACAAATTTTGTGTAGTGACAATTTCAAAAGACAGAAGAAATTGAGTAGGCAAGTTTGCAAAAATAGATTTTGGGTGGTCTTTTAAATGAGCAGAAAGTAGGAGCAAGCCGAAGAGGACAAGGAAGACCATTCCAGAGAGTTGGGGCAGCTCTAGAAAAGTCTTTGAGCTGTGTGTGTGATGAGGTTATGAGTGAGGAAGTCATTAGTAGGTCATCAGAGGTTTAACCCTAAAAGCTATAATATATGTAGCACTTACCCCCGCAGGAGCAGATAAATTTTCCTGGGATCTTCCTTGTGAAGTGGCATAATGAAATCTTTGTATATCATAGTCTAGGGGAATTTATTTTAACTCAAAATGTTGGAGAAAGGGTTA
>NW_027321930.1:0-1992 GCF_032062135.1 Pyxicephalus adspersus | reverse complement strand
ACATAATCCTGCCCCTGTACAAAGCATTGGTCAGACCACATCTGGAATATGCAGTCCAGTTTTGGTCACCAGTTCACAAAAAGGACATTGTAGAATTGCAGAGAGTGCAGAGAAGGGGAACTAAACTAATAAAAGGAATGGAGGAGCTCCGCTATGAGGAGAGATTAGCAGAACTGAATCTATTCTCCCTTGAGAAGAGATGTATAAGGGGGGATATGATCACCCTGTATAAATATATAAATGGTCTATATAGAGAACTCTCTTCCCCATTATTCACTTTGAGATCATTACAAAGAGAAGGGGGGCGCTCTTTGCGTCTGGAGGAAAAGAAGTTAAAGCTCCGGATAAGGAAGGGTTTTTTTACCTTCTTCTGGACCAACTAAGACTTATAGGGTTTTATATCTGGGATATGTTTATTTCCCTAGCGGTTGAACTTGATGGACTTAAGTCTTTTTTTCAACCTAACCTACTATGTAACTATGTAGCTATATAAATCCTGTTTATTAATAATATTAAAAATAATTTAAAAAATTACATGATTCCCCAAATGCCTGGCCCTATGGAGGTTACCTTATTGCAGGGATAAAGTGTACATGGCTGTTTGCAAACAATTACACTTTCATCACCTTTCTTTCATGTTCCAAATGGTATAAGTAATGTACATGAACCTTGAATAAAACCTTACACACTCCCGGACCATTTTGTTTGTTTCCAATACATTTAGTTGTTTTCTATGAACCTATAATGACCCAGGGCTCCTCCAGAGGTTGCTAGTGGTTTCTTAAGCATTGGTGAATGTATGTAGTGTTCCAGATTCCACCCCCAAAACTCAACAATAAAACAAAATTGAATTTTGTAAGTAAAAAAGCAGAAGAGAAAAGATGGGGTTTTTCTATTGGCAATTGTTGCTGTAGAGTTCCATAGGCCATTCGTAGTCACTTCTATAGGTTTCAAGAGGGTTGCTATAGGTTTCCTATAAACTAAATGTAGTCAGTGGGAATATTAAACATATCTTGATAATTACTAATAATTGGGTCCCACACCTGTAAATAGTCAATATAATTTGAATTGCCAATTGAAAAACCCCATGTCTTCTCTTCTACTTTTTTATTTATTATGTGTCAACTCACAGTGATGTGTGAGTAGGATTTGGCCACAAGAAACATATAAACGGAGAGAAGTCTGTATTTCTTTTGTATAATAAATAAATAAATAAATGAAATTGAATCATACCATGAAAGACAATCCTTCAGAGCGTTATAATAAGGATATCTGGATATAACACAAAGGGCAAAGGAAGTGTAAACATTATAAGTCTTGGTGTAATTCGAAGGTAATTCCCAGGATGCTTGTCCATTGGACAACCCCAATGTATCCTAGAGAGACAAAGAAAGTGAAAGTTACTTTAAGGTTTATATTAAGATATATTAAATACATTTCAAGCTAAGAGGTGTCACTCTATATGTCTTATACAGTGCACAATCTGTACTCCTACCAAAAGAGGTCCAGAGCTAAAATGCCACATGCACTATGAGGCTCATTTAAAATATTAAGTGGATATCTCTGTCCGCTCTCAATTATATTAACACGTAAAAGGCACTTTGCTGTGAACTAACAAGTAAAACAATCTGAAGCAATTTTGATTATGTAGAGTGTTTGTAGCAACATACAATATATACCCAAATATGACCTTAAAATGCTGGTAAAAAAAAATTCAGGTTTATACTCAGGCCACACTAGTAGATTGGGCTGTGTCCTCATGTAAAGTGTGTAACAAACTTGCTGTCAGAGACATTAAATTGTTAAATGCTTTAAATGAGGTCCAGCGCAATCTGCTGGTGGCCAACAATAATGTACAAACGGTTATTTAGAATCAAGTGATTCATTAAACCAAATTAAAAGTACAAAACACTTTAACCTTTAAGAAAAGATAAACAGACAGAGCCAATGTGATTTTAATTTTTCCCCCATTTTAAATGAATGATTTAATAA
>NW_027321929.1:0-1992 GCF_032062135.1 Pyxicephalus adspersus | reverse complement strand
GAAGGGGTGGGGCCTCTCGGCGAGCGCACCCCTTTTTCCGGAGCCGGGGGCGCCCGTCGGCGTCCCTTAACGGGTTATCGCTTCTCGGCCTTTTGTCGAAGATCATTAATCTGGTTTTTGATAAGAGGAGTATTCTGTATAGCCTGCCAGTTAGACTCGGCCTCCCTGGGTTCCTTCGGGTTCCCAGGGTGCAGCTATTGGGCCCTACGCCAGGTGAAAAGAAGGGAGAAGTGATCGGCTTGCTGGGTAACCAGTGAAGCCTTTGGATGTCGATTTGCATAAGGTGGTCGTATGCAAATAATAGGCGAGCATGGTTGATACCATGAGGAAGCCGGAGGAAATGAAGGCAAATCAGCCTGAGATTTCAGCAGGAAATAACCCGGAAGAAGAGGATAAGATCCCTGAATATGCCAGAATCAGGAATGCGGTCCGAGTTTTTTTCAGAAGAGAAGGGGAAGAGGACCAGTTATCGTACCTTGTGGAGAAAGTTCTGAAAGAGCTAAGTGGTATCCAGGTAAGGGAGATCGTGGCGCTGTATGAGTTTCCCAAAAGTGCAATTTATGATATTGTTTTCTCGTCTGAGGTGATATTAAAAGATTTCTTGGTTGGATGGAAAAAGAAGAAAGAGGATAAAAGAGCAAGCGGAATTAAGATCGTGGCACACTACGACGAAGAAACTATTCTGGTAGTGAGAATGTTCTCCCCCTATATTCCGGTAGAGGAGATCGTTAATTTCTTGAATAGGTTTTGTATAACTGGGAAAAATTTGGGTAGAATTTGGAACCGGTTTGGTATATGGACCGGAAAATGGAGATTTTCTGTGAAATTTAAAGAAAATGAAAGACCTCCTGCGAAATTTAAGCTGGGGAAAGTAAATGGGGAATGTTATTTTGCTGGAATGGAGGAGTTTTGTAAGAATTGTAAATCATACGGTCATAAAAAAGAGGAATGTAAAAAATCAGTGTGTTCGCTATGCGGTGGAACAGACCACTTTTTCTCCCGATGTACAGTAGGGAAGAAGTGTAATTTGTGTTCAAGTTCTGAACACCTATACGTGAATTGCCCAGTAAGGAAGGATAGAAGTGGTTTTAGGCAGGAATCTGAGGAAGGGAAAGAGGAGTTGATGGAAGTTTGTGAAGGTGCAGAGAAAGAAAGTACTAAGCCCATAATTTCAAAAGAAGTAGTGATTAAAAGGAAAAGTAGCTTGGAGGGAAAAGTAGAAAAGGAAGACAAAGTGGCAGGGTTGCAAAGTACAAATGGAGATAAGGAAAGACCACAAGTTTCAAAAAAAAGGAAAGAGGAAGAAAAAGGAAAAGTGCCTGTATTAGTGCAGTCAGAGGAGGAAGAGTCAGAGGAAGAGTCAGAGGAAGAAGAGGATGAGGAGGAAAACTTTAAGGGTTACTATAAGTGGTGTGAGGAGAAAACTAACGAAAGAGCCTTAAAATTAATTTGGGAAGGAGGTCCCCCAAGCAAATTGGAAATGGACTGGGTAAGGGAAACCATAGTAGCCAAACGTTTGATAGATGGGAAAGAAGCCCTGTTAAATATAGAAATAGGGATTAAAAGGGTAACCAAAGGTGAAATGGGTATTTTAAACAAAGTGTTTGGAATTCCAATCTGGTTGGATAAAGCGTTTCACAAAAAAAAAGGGAAAGATGATGTAATCTGGACTGCAATGATAGAGTTTTGTATGCATATGAAAAGTTCCAAGAAAAGATTGGATTTTTTCTATGAGGAAAAGTTTAGAGAGAAATAATGGTCTTTTGTTTAGTTAGGAGGATAAATAATTATACATCCTGTTTTAGTTTAAAGTGAAGTTTTCTTAGTTGCTCTGGAGTATAAGGAATTAATTTAGATTTGTGTTTTAGAGTGAAGATTATGTGTTTTCTGGTGATGTAAACCGTATTCTGTTAAAACTGTAAATTTTCTAAAGCCAAATTAAAGGAAAAAAGATTTTTAAATGATGAAAAATATGGAGTTTTGCCCATTGGC
>NW_027321928.1:0-1994 GCF_032062135.1 Pyxicephalus adspersus | reverse complement strand
TTGTAAAAGCCTCCATTGAAATCAATGGAAGCTTTTTTATTGACAATTTCTAGCATGCATAAAAGCAGGAAAACGCTCCCATTAAAATCAATGGATGCGTTTTCCAGCGATTTCACGTGATTTCTAGCATTTTCCCGCGATTTACCAGCGCTTTAATTTTTTAAACGTTGCAAGCAACGTTTAAAATAAAGCTCAAAAACGTGCCTGAAGGAAACGTCCTGGTGTAGATTAGCCCATTGGAATGCATGGGGACTTCAAACAAGGGCTTTAAAAGCCTCAGGTTAAACGCTGGGGAAACAGTCCGTGTAGACTAAGCCTAAAATATATCTTGAAAAGAAAAATATACTTGTATCTGTTATGTAACTTCAAGGATTTTGTCATTTTTCAAATGTTATACTTTTAATGTATACCTTATTGCTTATTTGATTATTTCAATAAAGCTTCTTTATTGAAAAGAAAGAGCTGCAGAGTTTGTCTTGGTCATTAAAGAATTACAAGTTTTTAGCTCTTGGTCATTAAAGAGTTACAAGAGGCTGCAGAAAGATCTCACTCCCCTAAGATCACCCACAATCTCAGCTGTGTTTAGCAAAAGATTTCTTCTGCAAGCCATGCAAACAGCCTCTCCCCCCAATAAGCCTCCATCCTGCACACAAGCAGCAGGGAAGCCTCATTTATATCCAGGAGTTGTCTGTATGTCGGATGTTCTTAACTCTGGGACTACTTGTATATTAGCCTCTGCCTAGGAGTTGGTTCTGCCAATACTCCCTTTGGCTGGTGGTTTTCTTTATAAAACAGCCCCTTCAAATAATTCTCTTTGCCACCAGCAGTATATGAAGCTGTGGGGGAGCCAAACGAAAGCTAATTCCAAATCGATAATGAAGCAGATTTTTAAAGTTATTCCATTATTTTATTCTGCATGAGGAAAATGCATGTTTAATTGAAGTGCACATAATACTTCTGTGACTAACATGGAGATTAGGCTGTGATGGTTGTGATGATTGTTCATTACCTGTAGGTTCTGTTGCAGCTTACAGCTATATTAACCTTAATAAAGCTACAGCCTTGCCCTTTCCCACTTATGTCTGCCTGTGTCTTGTTATTTGGAAGGATGCATTAATGTTTGATGGTAATGTGCTGTGCTGTTATAATTGCATATAATTCTCAACAGTCATACATAAAGTGCTAGTCTGGGACTGCTGCCCTCTTATAACAAGATTCCAGTTAGTAATCCTTTTATCTCTTTCTGTTTATTTCTTACAATACTCCTTAGCTTATACCTAGATACCACAATGGTATATACTGAAATATTGGATACTAGTGAGCAGTTTACTCTTTGCATGACTGAGTGATTAGGCACTGTGCAATCACAGGACAATGTAGCAATATTTGTGCAAACCATGTCATCTGGAAAGATTTCTTGGTTTCAAGTGTATTACAGCACACCATAAAAATCTTGCGCAATTTCTCCAGGAACAACCATTGAATTGTCATTTTTTTGTAAGAATGTGCAGTGTACAAAAACTGAAGGACAATGAAACACAGCAATCATGGAATTTCACCTGCAGCTATCCTCCTTTCCAACCATCATACATACTTGCACAATTTTATTGAATAGACTTTATGTGATTTAGAAAATTATTTAGAAATTTTTGGAAATATAGTGAATTTTGTTTATGTTTTGGAGGAGTGCCATTTTATAACACCATATAATTTAGGTATTTTTTTACAGTTTTTAAACTTAGTTGTTTTGCCATAGAATACTAAAGCAGAACACTACAGTTATAACTTTTGTTATCCGTCTTAGGCTAGGTACAAACATGCAATAATGGTGGTTAGAAAACAAACAACAGATCAATGATTATTTTGAATGATCGTACAGTACATGATTCTGTACATGCTGTAACAATACGATCGTTCAAAGATAATCCACCAGTATTAAGGTGCGTACACACTTCCAATTTTTATCGTTCCAATCGAACGACGAACGATCGATT
>NW_027321927.1:0-1995 GCF_032062135.1 Pyxicephalus adspersus | reverse complement strand
GAACATTGTACCAAAACAGATCCATATTCAAGCATTATTTTTTAGGTTTACTGGTCCTTCAAAAAATAAATTGCTATGTGGAGAAGTATAGATACTTATTGTATATAACATACCATGCACAGTCATTAAAATAACAGTTATGCCCTGCTATGTAAAAATACTACATCAGTATTCATTGTATTCTCACTGCTGATAATAAACAAACAGATATGCAATACATATTTAACTTAGAAACAACATAAACATATATTTTATGACATTCTATTAATAGACATTTACCAAAATACCCATGTTATTTAGAAAAGAACAACAAAATATGATAAATAAATAAAAAAAATGATAAATGTAGTAAACAATGAGAAGCCCTAAACAGGCCATGCATCATTTAGTGTAAACGTATATAAAACTAATTAATCTTCAGAGGCATAATTGATTTTAATGAGGCTTTCTTTCTATATGTTACACAAAATGCCATTGGCAAAAAAGACATCCTATACCTCATATTAACATAGCCTTACATATTTCTACAGAGGATTTGAAAGGACACTTTTTTGACAAGATCCTAAATTTAAAGTTATCCTTCTTCGTTATGAGTTGAGCCTATCATGTCATTAGATTTGTAATATATTCAGAATTAATTAAGATACATTTTACAGTTGATGTGTGGCAAAGTTAATGCCTAATTTATGTAATTAGTCAATTAAACTATATTTCTAGCATATGCTTAAGATGCCCAGAAGGTATTTAGTATCCCAGGTACTTGTTTTGATGTCATGAAATGCTGCTAATTAATTTTGCATGCATATTAATTTCATATCTGTTTTGCAGCTCCCTTTGTGAAAGCAGATTTAATATTTATCTTTCTAACCTTTTGGGGAGAATTCCTCTGTTATTGTTCAAATAAAAGTGACTTTTCAAATAATATTTAACATGCTTTCCTTTTTCTATTCAAGCAAATTTGCATACGGCTGAGTTTTACATTTCAAATAATATATTTAATCAACTTTATTTCAGTAGAAATAAGTTGACTTTGCAATTTGATTTTTTTTTCCTTTCTTGAAAATGAATAATTAATATTGAGCATTTTCATTGGAAACTGTGTGTGTTTTTAGGAAAACAATATCCTTAGGATATTTAGAGAACTGTTTTACCTATTGACAATAAATAGTTAATTTAGATAACACTTGTCATTCAATTAAAATATTTTCTGTTTCTATGTATCCATGTGTCTTAGATTTAACTTAACTGTAACAGTGTCATATTTTTGCAACATTAAAAAATTAAATAATATCTTGAAACTTTAAACTTGGAGTGAAGTCAACGACATAAATTATGTTAAATATAAAACAGAACTTACCTGAACATCACAGAAAGTGAACACTTACTGACCCTGCCAGTTTTGCCAGATTTAATGTGTTGCATTTCCTGTACCATAAAACTTATGAACTGGGCCTATAGGGAAATTTATAAATATATTGAGCCAGTTAACACCATTTAACTGATACTATAACTATAATGATAACTGATACTAAGAACCAACATTTTAACCCATAATTCCTGGTAATTGTGTGCAAGGGTGTTCTAACTTAAGCAGTACAACTCAAGAATGTTCTTTTTTTAACTGAAACATTGGGCCTACAAATTCCCAGTGTCAATTAGAAAATAAATCTTTTAGAGATAAGAAAAAGGACAATGTTCTTTGTAATGAAACACCAGCCTCTACATTAAAATAATAAGCCTGATTTATTAAAGCTGTCGAAGACTGGAGAAGATAGACTATCATAGGAGGACCTTGGTGATCCAGCAAACCTGGAAAAGATTTGGTCCAGGATTGAAAATATTTGCCAATAGAAAATTATTTTTAATAAATCCATTTTAGTTTTGCTGGATCACCCATGTTCTCCCATGATAGTCTATCATCTCCAGTCTTGTATAGCTTTAATAAATCTGGCCCATTATTTTAATGTAGAGACTGGCGTTTCATTACAAACAACA
>NW_027321926.1:0-1995 GCF_032062135.1 Pyxicephalus adspersus | reverse complement strand
ATGCTGTGTTGTACATCACATAGCCGTGACCCTGAACTCTGCATGCTGTGTTGTACATCGCATAGCCGTGACCCTGAACTCTGCATGCTGTGTTGAACATTACACACCTAACTTTTTTTTCTTGTCTCAGCAGTTGCTGTTTTCCTGACGTTCATCTTTCAGGTAGGTGAAGGTGTTACCTCTCTGTATTCTGTGTACAGAAAAGAAGAATGGAATAGAAGAGTTCTGTGTTCTGTCTCTGGTCAGTGTGTCTGTGTTATCCTGCTGATTACATGTGGAGTTACACTGCTGGTTTGGAGGGTTGGTATGCAGTTGTCATGTGAAGGCTGGTAAGGGTCAGCTCTAATAATTGCCCCCATTATATACCCCATGTTTAATCTTTATGACTTTATATGTGCGCTCCGTGTTCTGCTGAAACCCCTCTTCCTCAGCATACGGGGCCCCACTTTTTCTCCCCTGTTATTCATATATTGTCCATTTTTATACCCTCCTTTCCTATATAAACTTTATTTTTATAACATTCTTTATTTACTTTTTTAATTTTAAACAAACAGTGTACTAACATTAGACAGTAACTGTGCTGACGTCATTGTATATTCAGGATGACACAAAGCTTCCTGCCCCTCCTCACACATCATCCAGGCAGCTGAACAACCCTGGGCAGCTCATCTCCAGAATCTCTGACAGCTCCAATTACAGCTCCACCACCTGCCCATACCTTCACCCCCCAGCTCCGATCCTCACCACCTCAATGACCTGCCATACCCTGTGCGCTCCTCTCCTGTCTATATTCCCCTCTGTCATACCCTGTGCGCTCCTCTCCTGTCTATATTCCCCTCTGTCATACCCTGTGCGCCACTTTTTGAATAGGCTGCCCCGGTAAGACAGCCCAGTTTTATTGTAGTTGTTGCAATGATATCACAGACTATGGACCAGAAGAGGCGGGGGGTCCACAACCTAATGTGCTGCCCACAGGCGTTACAGACCTCAGGGGCCTGGGACTGGAGCGGACTGGTGGGTTGTCCATGTCCTCCAAGCTTTCACTCAGCGATTCGAGCATGGGGAACGGTGCATCAGTCATTGAGTGATATTGTGCAGCCTATTCACTCAGACTTTGCCCGGGGACTATGGGGTTTCAACCCCTGGCGCTGGTGCCCTTGTTACTGCTCTTATCCACTGAGCTATTCACCTCCACTCAATCATTGTTGTGTTCATTCTCCTATTTCTGGAGTGGAAAGTCATAAATGGGGCAAGAAAACTGAAAAAGCGAGAATCGAACCTGCAACCTTTGAAATACTTACTAGGTTACTAAGTGGCTGCTAAACCTCTGCACCGGAGCCAACCTTTGGGTTTAGGTGTAGTAGCCAGCCCCTTAAACATCACATTTGAGTTCATAAATCAGGACTTAGAATAAATGTCAATAGTAAAAATCCTTAATTTACTTCCCGTGACATACATAGCCAATATTTAGGATGAGATGTCTTATCCAGGTGAGTGAAATATAGGACTTAGATTTTTTTCTTTCTAATTGTTTAGCAGCCAGCTCGTTAATCATCAATTGATTACTGATTGGTACTAATCAATGTTGAGGATGACTCATGGTGTGAGCAGGGGCTTTAGATCCATGATAGGTCGCCATAGCTAATACCGGGATTTGGGGGATGGATGAGACTCATCGTTCTCTATCTTAGTGAATGTTCATGTCTGTGTGGTGTATGCTATATACCTTGGAGATCAATGTTGGAATCTCAGGGCAGAATCTCATTTCTGACCTTGGTGGTCAGTAGACTTCCAATGCAGCTCTCATTCTTCGTATATTGGACAATAACTCCTTTGTGGTGGGAAATGTTTCAGACACTGTACAGCACCTGGCTGGTGTGTGTGTGTGTGTATATATATGTATATATATATATATATATATATATATATATATATATATATATATATATATATATGGGGTGAGGCCAAAAAAACCTAAGGCCCACTTTTTGAATA
>NW_027321925.1:0-1996 GCF_032062135.1 Pyxicephalus adspersus | reverse complement strand
TAAATATTTCAGTGTGTGTTTTTCATATAATACCTAATAATGACTAGTGTTGGTGTTTGAATTTGGGCTGACCCGACCTGAAAAACACGGGAATCGCCTTTGCAAATTCATGTGTAAAAAGGTGTTAAAAAAAGAGGCTTTAAAGTTAAAGTAATTTATTGAATGTGTGTGATTTGTGTAACTAACATTTATTTTTTTACAGGTTATCCCACAATGACAGGATGATTCCCACGGCCGTGGGAATCCTTTTGTCAGCCTGGGATCCCCGGGCACTAAAGGTTAAGAGAGGACAGGTCCCCCCATTCATCACCTCTAGTGCTCTGTGATTGGCTAAGGAAAGGTAAACCCTGATGACAGCTTAGGAGTCATCAGGATTTTACTTTCCCCAGCCAAATCACAGAACACTAGAGGTGAATGAATGGGAAGACTTGTCCCCATTTAGCCTCTAGTGCCTGGGGATCTCGTGGGACTCCTGTGTTCTTGGATAGAGAATCTCTATCCAAGAACACATACTATAGTTATGCTAGGGCTGCAAGAACAACCAGGGGAGCAGAGCTGTCAGCTCTGCTCCCCTCATTGCTCTTGCAGTTCTACACAGTCCCGAAAAATAACCCCAATTTCCCATTTACTGATTTTAATGGTGTTCGAATTCGATGTTCGATCACTCGGACAATATCCCCTTGTTCGATCGAATAGCTGTCGATTCAAATAGTGAGATATTCGACCAACACTAATATTAACTACTTGAATGAGCTGGATTGTTACTAGATGTAATTAAAATGGCCTTTTCTCATATATTTTGCATTATGATTATTGTTTTTACCCCATTTTTATTTATATGCTGTATAAGACACGCACCTTAACCAAAAGCCACAAAAAATTGTCATATAACCTTCTAACGTTCACTTTGGATAGATACCCTTACCTTCATTTCTGTCTAGGGAAAAAGAAGTAAAGGAAATGTTGTAACATGTCCTCAATGTTGCACAAACATCACAAGAAAACAATAGAAAACTTACATTTTTCTTTATCTCCTTTTTAAAACCTAAAACAGTTTTTAGATTAAAATACTAAATTCAAGTATTTTGTCTTATCTTGGAGGCTCAATATGTACTACCTAACCGGTTTTTGACATTGGCAGTAAAGTAGGTCTAAAAAGAAGTTACATGAATTTGAAATATTTTTACAATAATTGTAATTATGTTAAAAAACTGGTAGGGTATAAATAATACACATTTACAGTCTAGTCTAAAATGTATTTCTAAATTACTGATGAATTCTGAACATTAGATTGTTATAGCATGCAGTAGTGTTAATCAGACAGACATTAATAACTGGGAACAGGAGAACAAAGATACTAAAAAAACAATGAAACAAGAGAACTATCCCATAAGGGATGAAATGTTTCTCTGTGTAGATAATTTAGAAGACAGAGTCCCTTGTTAAAAATCATCACACACATTATGGTCATTAGCATTTTTGGATTTGTTCCTGTAAGGGAATATGAGCTGTGAAGAATTCTTGCAGATATGTCTAATCCAAGTACTCCTGTGGTCAAATAGCAAAACTGTATAGATTTCATGTCCAAGTGGTCTTTTCTGATTTTATGTTCCTTTGCACATTAAGAGATGGTTGACATAAAAGGTTTTAGTGGTTAAGGTGGTTTTCCTCGTCATGGGTTTAAAATATCAATTAAAATTGGATGTGGATGAAATATTACAGTATCATAGATACACTATTACATATTTTTTTTTATCATATTATTAATTCTCACAGCTACATTTCACTTGAAAGCTGTTGAAAGCTCTGTGGCGTGTTAGTTGTAAACAAGAAACTCATAAAGATTACTGCAGACCATGGAAGCACGTCACCATAACCATTCTACTTTAGAGGATTGAGCTGGATACTCTGAGGGCTTTCAATAAGATTTCATTGTCTTAAGTGAGTGACAAGAAGTATCAAATATACTGAATGTATCGATAAACAAAAAAAAAAA
>NW_027321924.1:0-1996 GCF_032062135.1 Pyxicephalus adspersus | reverse complement strand
CTCACTTTCAAACAAAAGAGTCAGACTTGGGCAAACTCAGAATTTGTTGAACTTTTTACTTTACTCTTTAAGTTGAACACCGCTTGTATCATTTGTGTGAATAAATTGGTAGTTGTATAATAAGTCAGTATGATGACATATCTTTTTGTTTTGCAGGTTGGCCCCAATGCGATTGTACACACTGTCAAAACGCTATTTTGTGTTGGTTTTTGTGGTATTCTTCGTCTGTTTTGGATTGACACTGTTTATTGGCATTGGCGGTATGTGTTTATTTTTATATTATTATAAACCATTTTTATACAACATGAGTTTGCACATTTTTTGTAATTAGGCCATAATTGCGTACAATGTTCCTATTTGTCCTGCATCTAAATATCAGTGAGACCTCTTAGACCCCTAAGCTAACCTAGTTCTAGGGGAGACAACCTACCCTTCACAACCTGCAATTCTCAGAAGTTTGTCCTCTTTAAATGAAGGCTTTTAGTGAGCTTGTGATCTTCCCACCAGATTCCCAGTATGAGGGGTTCTAGCTGCTTGAATAGTCCTACTAATTAATAAATGTTCTCACTAACCTCGCATCAAAAAAAATTTAGATACAATAATTAGTTTGTATGATATATTTATTTTGCGGATTTTTTAATTGTATCTGTAGTTTTTCTGTGGCTACTTTTATAAATGACCACTGCAACCTATGCCTGGCACTTTTGAACTAAAAAAAAACATCAAGGATTTGATATTATGCATGGACCTATTAAGTAGAACAAAATGCAGTATTCATATTAACCAGAATCCATTCAAAACTAATCAGTCTTAATGATAAGTTACCTGTCACCCTCAACAATACTCAAATTTGTTGCTACCTGGGGACCTTGGAATAGATGCTTGTCTCCTCTGTAATGTTCCTGCACCTGTTTTTTTTATGTATTTCATTTTTTAATACTTATCTTTACAAGCTGTGATTGTGTTTGATTGAGGTACTGTTCCTTGAATAAAGGAGATCTTAACCCAAGAGGTATTATTGAGACCAAGAACATTTTCACCAAGTACAGAAAATACCTGGTGATCAAATTTTGTGAACTGAAGTGAAAGTACAATATTATCAGCTTTCTCTAAACTGCTATTCCCCTCGCCTGTATAACAGAAATGTTTTGAACATGTTTTAAGTCATCACTCTGGCCTTTGCAGCGTTAGGTCCTAGGTTCAAATCCGGGTCTGGGCACTATCTGGAAGGAGTTTGCTGGTTCTCCCTATGTTTCCTCTGAGTACTTCAGTTTCCTCCCACATTACAAAAACATGCAGTTGTGTTAATTTGTCCCCCCCCCCAAAAAAAAAAAAATTGACCCTAGACTGTATTAGAGAAGAACATACATAAAAAGACATTAACATGTGTCTATGGTAGGGACATTATATTGTTAGCCCCTTTGAGGGACAGCTAGTGCCATGACTATGGACTTTGTAAAGTGCTGCGTAATATGTCAGCGCTATATAAATACTGTCTAATATTAATTAAGTCCAGCCTGGATGGATACAAAGGACTTGGTGTACGAGGCAGGCAGAAAAAATAGCTAAAATTCCTAATCCTCCCACCTTATCTAGGAGCCAATAAACTGCAATATTTATACTTTGTTGGGCTTAGTTAAACTTTAAATTATTTGTGTATTTTGCATTGTGTTTAAAAAAATGGCAGATCACACTGTACAGGTGCGTTTTTGAAAACAACACCGTCCTTTTTATTTGTTTAGGCCTAGCTAGAAAGCATTCCTTTGAATCATGAAAAGTGAATTTTCCCCTGGATTAGCATAAAAGTAGTAACTGATTTCATTTCATTTTTTTCGTAAAGATACACCTGGTTTATAGTATTTCATTTATATTTTTTCTGTTGCAAGATTTTGGTTTTTTAGTTTATATTGTTAGTAATTTCTGTTGTTATTTTAGGGCCAAATGTTATTGACTCAGGAGAGCGTCGGTTCGACCCTTCCAATGTTTCTAGGGTATG
>NW_027321923.1:0-1996 GCF_032062135.1 Pyxicephalus adspersus | reverse complement strand
ATGTTGTTAGCCCCCAAGTGCATAACTTTACATTTATCTTTATTAAATGTCATTTGTCACTTGGCTGCTCAATCAAACAGTCCTGTATGGACTTTATTCCGTTACATAGTTTGGTGTCATCTGCAAACACAGAAATGGTACTTTTAATCCCAAACTCATATCATTTGTCATTATTTGTCATTATCATTATCATTTGTAAAGTACACTATATCAACTGCTTTTCCACTATCTACCTGTTTACTTTCTTCCTCATAAAAAGAGGGTAAATTTGTTTGACAACTTTGGTCTTTCTGGAAGCCATGCAGACTATCACTTATAATATTATTTTCCAGCAGAAACTCCTTGATGTGGTTGTTTATCAAACTCTCTAGGACCTTTCCAACTATGGACGTTAAACTAACCGGTCTATAGTTACCTAGTAATAACTTTGCTCCCATTTTTAAAGATAGGAACCACATTGGCCTTACGCCAATCCATCGGTACCTTGCTAGTGACTTAAGAGTCTCTAAAAATTAGAAATAATGGCTTTGAAATAACTGAGCTCAGCTCTTTGAGGACACGTGAATGTAATCAATCGGATCGCAGTGCTTTGTCAACCCTGATTTTTCCCAGCTGTTTCTCAGTCATATCAGTGACATTGCTATTATGAATTTGGACTTGAGCTCTGCCATTTTCCTTTTTGTACACAGAGCTAAAAAAAAGTGTTTAGTAAATCTACCTTTTCTTTATCCCCAGTTACCAACCCAGCGACAACCTTTAGGGGCCTACATGCTTAGATCTGATCTTTTTGCTATTAATATATTTTTTAAAAATGTTGGGGTTTGCCTTACTTTCCTTTGAAATCTGTCTTTCATCTTGAGGTTTTGTACATTTTATCTCCTTTTTACATTTTTTGTTATATTCTTGTCCACCTTCCTACCGCTTCCGGCACCACAGACCACAGCAACAGTGCAGGCGCACAGAACATCTTGGTCTGGCCCTTCGCAAATTTCAGATATATGTATTACACACTTCTGGGTGGCAATGGCGATGGACTACACCCAGCTCTAGATGCCAGTTACCAATGCGGTCCATGCTCCATCTCAGGGCCCACCGCCTCCAGCTCCTGCTGTTGCTGCTGCCGCCTGTCAGTACTCCATTCACTAAAATCGTACACTTCTGGGTGGCAATGTTGATGCACTACACCCAGCTCTAGATGCCAGATACCAACACCTCCTCCTGCTTTTGCTGCTGCCGCCTGTCAGTACTATGTTCACTAAAACTGTGTTACACACTTCTGGGTGTGTGGCATTGTCAATGTACTACACCCAGCTTTAGATGCCAGTTACCAATGCGGTCCCCGTTCCGTCCTAGAGGCCACCGCCTCTTCCTGCTGCTGCTGCTGCCGCCTATCAGTACTCTATATACTAAATAGCCAGAATGGTTAAGAGGCCATTTTATGATTGGCCAGCTGGTTGGCCAAAACTGATAAAGCTTGGTAGCGTAGGCACGCATGCGCAGGAGAGAGATGCCTGCAATTCAAAGAGGAAAAGGTAAGTGTAAAAATGGTATAAATGATGTCTGGGGATAGGCCGGCAGCAATGTAGTCACCTCCAGAATTTGCTTGTGCTGCTGGCATCTGCAGTGTGCTTCGTATCTCTCTGGAGATGCTGAGCAGCAGCAGCGTCTGTGTGAGGAAGGCGGGACATCCCCACTCACATGGACCGCCGACGGACCGGCACCCGGGCAGCACAGTAGGACCATCGACTAAATCAAGAGCTAATCAGCCTTTAGAGTCTCCTTCAGCTGGGCACAGCCTAACAATAGATGCTGGGGATGCCAAAAATCCATCAGGCTGCATGGCTAAAAGGGAAGCAGGGGCTTCTGCTATCTTAGTTCTCCTGGCTGCTTCAAACTACATTTCTGGACAGAAAAAACAGTGTTTTATATTGTGATGGCACACAGCACAGAGTCGTCGTCCAGATGAGCATCTCCTAACACCTCAGCTGAGCTGCTC
>NW_027321922.1:0-1997 GCF_032062135.1 Pyxicephalus adspersus | reverse complement strand
CTCCACCAACAAAACTGGGTGATTGTACTGATATACTTTTATGCCATACCTACTTTGGACTTCCTGTCCAAGGAGCATTGTTCCAAAAGCCTTGTAGTTTTTCATATTCACATTTTAAGCCATGGTGTATTTTTCCTGAATCTTTTTCCTCGTAACCCTTCCAAACACGGTGTCCTCCATCACAACAGATCCATGAACGAGGATGGGGAATAATTGCTAGACATTTCAATTGAAGAAAGCAGTGGGGTGCCGCTTGTTCCCTCTTCCATAGAACAGAATGAGCGTTGAGTGTACAATACACGAAAATTGTCTGCGTTTATGCTGCCTAATTATTGTAGAAATACATTTTATCAAAACAGATGTAATGTGCAATAATTTTATGCTTGCAAGAAAAACACTATACAGATTTGGTAATGTTACTTTACAAGCGGAAAATTATTTTACTGCTATTGTCTACAGATTATTAAATTTTAACTTTATATATGAGAATATATTCTGTATAAGTGACAGACTTAAAATATATTTCTTCTGAGGGGCGTAATCACATATATCTACAACCCAAGGTTACCTCTTACAGGTACCATTCTCAGCAAAATCAATAAATCTAGTGCTCTGCAAACAGTTTTTTCCTATGCGGTACTCTGACTCTTTTTGTAGTTTGAGATCTCTTGAGGCAGAATCAGAACGACCTCTCTCTCTGAAAGCAGTTATTGTGTTGAATTAGCAGCAAGTAACAACGGACTATTCTGGATTCTTGGGGAAAGAATAATCTCCTTGATCAATAAGACAATGTAGTGTTCGTTCATTTGCCATATCCATTGTTTTTCTGATGCGTGCTGAAATGATTTTAGGCAGTAGTTGTGAGTTTCAAGATTTTTTTTCCTGAATGAATGGGCTCCAACACACCTGAACGTCTGAAAATTTTTTCCTTGCTAGATTTTTTTGCAGTATACTTCAGAGCATACCGAAGAAAACAATGGAGTCACCATTGGTGTTGGTAGCTGCAACCGACACCAATGGTGTAGTACGGAATTGGTAACTGCAGTAATTGCTCCCAGTATGGTGTCTGTCACTGCATCAACAGTCCCCAGTACTGGTGTCATGAGCAGTACTGTTACATCCCCCTACGTTGTTGGTCAGCAGAAACGGTGAATATAGAACCCAAAAAGCTAACATTTATTTTCTCTTTCCCAAATCTAAATATTTTGTCTATGTATACACTGTAATACCGGATGTTCAGGCATAATCAGTTTGCTAAAGGCAATATTTAATAAATACTCTTCTTTGATGTTGTGTATACATTGCCCAGCTTCACTAAAATTTTTGTGAGTAAAGCTGAGAAGTTTGAGTGAATTTTGGTGTTTTGGTGAAACTGCCTTTGTTCAATTCCCCTTTACAGGCATTTCTATTACTTTCATCAGCACAATGTAAAAGTGTCAGACTTGAGGTTGCAATGCTATGTGTCCTCTTGGCTCCATAGTGTTCCTGATTTCTTCAGGGACCACTTTTATGTTCATTGGATGACAGTCCTATTCTTGAGGTCAGCTCGGCTCGGTGCCCTTATGAGGGAATCAAGCAGCATTGAAAATTCTGTCATTTGTGATCACATCTCCGTCTTTGTCTACTGCTTGAAACAAAACTCCTCAAACAATTCCTTTGTAGAGAGGTGAATATTGCTGCTACATTTTTGCTGGGGTTTCTTTTTTTTCTGGTGATTTTTTAATTTTAGGTAGCATAGGCCACTCTGATTTTAACTGAGCATACATAACTTTTGTTTAGGTAGTTTATAACTTTTTTTTTATTTATCTAATTTTTTATTGTTAATCTGGTCTACAAGGAATAACAAATGTATGTAAACCTATACGAAGTGCCTACGGGGAGTACCTATTCACCACATCCCCCTGACTTTGTTTTTTTTCTGCATACTCCAGTCAAAGTGAACATGAGCCCATGGTTCCTTTTTTGAGCAGCAACAAAAAGTTTTTCTGACATATAAA
>NW_027321921.1:0-1997 GCF_032062135.1 Pyxicephalus adspersus | reverse complement strand
AGAGTATGGCAGTGCTACTATATGTTATTTTATAGCCAATATCATTTTGATGTTAAACAAAAATGGACGCCTCGGAGAACATCAAATTTTATCCATGTATATTATATTCTTTGCCAGCATAGCAATGTCTTACACATCCCTAGTCACCTACAATATGCGTCAGCTTTAATGAGAAAAATAACAGTAAAACAAGATGCAGCCAATATAGCGCAGCTGGGTAACTCCTATAAATTACATGCTTTCATATGCTGCAATTACACTACTAGGAATAGACAAATCTGTTAGGATGCATAACATCAGGTCATATAGGATTAGATTTCTAAAATGTATTTTGCATCAACTGAAATAACCTCATATTGAAGATTTTGATTTTTATGTAGCTAGCTGTAAGAGACTTGTATATTTTGGATAGCCACATCTGGCAGCCATTTGTATTAGATTTGCAAGCAATAAAACAGACCTCTATTGATGGCCTTTAAAATTGTTACTAGTTGACTAGCTGTCAGTTTGCTCTTTTGCTTCTCTCCTGCGATGCACATAGTCATCTCATATATGAGTCGGTTCTTGAAATATTGGATGGCAACTAAACAAAGTTGTATCTGGGAACTTCTAGATTGATGTAAAATCTAAAATATAAACATTGACATAAACATTGTTTTTCATAACTCAGAGTTTGCACACCACTGGCAATTGTTTCCTAGCTGAATACAATGGGCCTGATTTAATAAAGCTCTCTAAGACTACGTAAACACTTGCAATGGTTCTTGTCCGATAATCGGCTCAGGGCCGATATCGGACGAGAATCTGTCATGTGTAAAGCGCCCGTTGTGCATCATCTGAACGACCATCCTAGCGGATCCACGGACGATGAATGATCTTAATGGAAGTGAAGGTGGAGAACAAGCAGCAGGGTGCCACTCCGTTGTTCTCCCTTCTCCATAGAGCAGAACAGTTCTATATGTACAGCACTCGTTCATGCATTGCGCAATTGTTTGTCGTTGAAAGGGATCATGAAAGATCCTTTCCAATGACAATTATTACACATGTGTATGCAGCCTAAGATTGGAGAAGATAGACTATCATGGGTGAACCTTGGTGGTCCAGCAAACCTGGCAGCCTTGGAGAGCTTTAAAACATCAGGCCCAATGTTTACACAGCAATGTTGCCCAGGTTTTGGGGTCTTTAGTCAAACAAGGTATGGTATGTACTTGCTATTCCGTTCAATTTGCCAGACTGTTAGGTTGGGGGTTTGGTCTGGTTTAATATAAAAAAGAGATAAAATCTTGTGTGGCATCATTTATGGAATGGCAAAAATATAACCCTCTGTTCCTACATGGTCAACTTAGATTAGCTGTATGGCTGCTTTAAAATGATTTTCCATTTTTCTCACTGGGTTTTAAAAAGAAGCTTACTATGATTTCCTGCAGCACACATAAGTAATCCAGTACTTATGATAACTGAATTGTGGTACTGTGTGATTTGCCTATGCTAAAGCTTTTTTTATTTTCCAACTTCCACCATTAATATCGGTTTGCTGATGATTTACTGTAGCCTTTAACAACCTTTTTACTTCAGTGGAACCCCTCAAATAATTTTAGGATTCCAGAAAACCCTTACTAAAGTTAATTTAGCAGTAATGGATACCATGCGCCTAAAATTAGTTGTCAGTAGGAAGAACTCAACCCTTACAGAGGTGGCCTGAATGCTAAAAGACAGTTAAAAAAAATTATGCTGACAGATTTCTAAAACTCAACCTGGATAAAACCAAACTCATCATCTCCCCCCCCCATATTTCTAAAGTTATCCATCCCTCCCCTCAGGCACGTTGTCTTGGTGTCACCTTTGATTCTGCCCTCTCATTTACCCCTCAAATTCAGAACATTTCCAGGTCCGGTCACTTTCACCTACGCAACATCTCCAAAATCTGCCCCTACCTGTCCCCTGAGACCACCAAACTCCTTGTACACGCTCTTATCATCTCCCGTCTGGACTACTGT
>NW_027321920.1:0-1997 GCF_032062135.1 Pyxicephalus adspersus | reverse complement strand
CTTGGCTGATACATGAAATGGTAGGAAAGGAAACATGTCAGTGCTGTTAACCAGTCAGTCGGTTTTCATTTTACCTGCACTATGAGAATGACAGCTGTAGTGCTTGGGGCAATTCCTTCGTTGTTATCTGAATGAATCCTCTGTAGTAATGTTTATTTACCTTAGCTGCTGGAAATGTATTTAGTTGGATAGCTATTCATTTCAAAGACCGGTATGTTTTTGTGATATAGTAGCATCTAGGAAAACTTTTGTAAGAAACATCTAGTAATTGCAACCAAGGAAATACAAAGTTTTCAGTGCTGTGTTTACGGTGCCTTAAAACCCGTGATTGCGGTTTAGTCTCTTTAAATACTTACTAACTGGTGTGCATTGAGTACCCCTTGTCCTCAGAGTTGGGCGATCACCAGAGGAAGAGGCAGGAATTGGCTAGTATGAGTGCTGACCGGAGGTGAACACGGGATAATATGGGTGTGTGGTGTATTGTGAGCAATACCTAGACAATACAGAATAGAAGTGCAGCCATCAGTCTGCTCAGCAGCTTTTGTCATGAGGGTGAAGGGGGGGCAGCTCGTAGTCATCTGATAGTCTTGTGCTTTGGAATAAACCGCTAATAATGGTGAGGGCAATAGCAGTCCATCACACACTGGACAGATTGTCTGGCCATGCATTCTAGTAGATGATAGGCATGCAGTACATGGAAAGGTATTCATATTTTGTTTGTCCTTGCATTTGCTTGCAGCTGCTCAACAGCCATCTCTTTCTTTGTACTTGCTGCGTCCTGTTTGAGTGTTAATGTTGCATGTTTAAGGTAAACATGCAGTGAATTGCAGTTCTCTGAAAATGGCTCCTCTCCCTTTAATTTCTTGAATAATATTCTCTGCTCTGTCTGAGACTATAATGCTATACCACGTTCACAAAGGGCTCTCTTTATAAAATGGGGAATCTTTTAGGTTCAATTCTAATATCAACCTTTTGGAACCAGTGATTTGTTTCTGAAGAGCTAGATAAGTCACTCTAATAGCCTCACCAACTGTATATATTTGCCCTCCCTTTGCTATGCTGCCTTTTAATCAAAGAAAAGTAGTTGCTATGTTTCAGGTATGGGGAATCCGGTGACTCATAGGCAGTTGAGCTGTCACATGGGAAGTGGTTGGCACTGACACAGTAGGAAGAGACTTTAGCCTTGTATAGGCTGTAAATTGTTGTTTCCAAGTGCTTAATTCTAAGGATAAATAAGTACTGTCTTTACCTGTGTGATGGGGCTGCCACTTAAGTGAACCTGTTATTTTGCCATGCAATATTAATGCACAGGTTCAGTGTATGGCTTTTTATTCACTAATATGTATAACTTGTCCATCAGCAAGAAAGAGGTGAGGGATGTGAAATCTCCCCGTTGAAGTTTCAGATATAAAAAGTTATTGCCTGTCAAAAGGTGAGGTATGAGACTTGGGTGGTGCTGACTTGTACAGAGTACATGTTTATTTTCATGCAGGTCATAAAAATACAATAACTGTGTCTCACTTCTTCAGAAACTCCTGATAACTGAATGATTTGTTTTATATCCACACACATGCACTGTACGCTTCAAGGCACAACCTTTGATTGTAGTATAGATTGAGGACAGATAACCAACTCAAGTTTCTGTCTGATGTGTCCTATGTTTCATTTAGTAAACTCGGGGTACTAACATTGCACCAAACTTTTCACCATTTTTAAACAGACAAGGTGATCATTGGAGCTATTATATGCGTTAGAAGTTGACCTTATAACTTATGAAGTAGGCAGCTCCCAAAAAAGACGTAGGCTAAGGTTAAGCTTTTGGTAGGTCATTTTAAAGTTGTGGTAAGAAAAGCGCATATATATAATATATTTGGTAAATCAGAAAACTCCCCCCACACTTCCATTCTGCTTCTTCTGCAGTGATGCAAACACTCCATTGGATTTACTGGCGTTGCTGCTTCAAGGCTAAAATTACTTTGAAGGCTGTTACTTTTTAG
>NW_027321919.1:0-1998 GCF_032062135.1 Pyxicephalus adspersus | reverse complement strand
GTCTCTGAGGTTTTCTTGAGATTTAACAAGCATTAATTAAATGATAGATTCAGTAATTACAGCTGAGGCTGCAGCAAATAGATGCATTTAATATTTTTCTACATGCAAAGTAAAAAAATAATGGTTTAGGATCAGTTTGAGCAAAAACCTTCCTGGATCTGCCCCTCTCTGAGAAAATAAACGTGCTGGGTCCCATGTTCGAATCTCGGCCTGGAAACTATCTGCATTGTTTGCATGTTTGCATGTTACCCCCGTGTTTGCATGGGCTTCCCCCCAGGTACTCAGGTTTCCTCCCACAATTCAAAACAGTTAATTGGCTTCCCATCTAGATTGACCTTAGACTATGGGAATGACATATGATTATGGTGGGACATTGACTATGGACTTTGTTTTTCAAGAAAAGAACTTTGGTTTTCAAGAAAACGGCAGGATCTGTATGGCGCTATATTTAAATAGGAATATTTAAACTGTTTTGGGGAGATCTCCCTTAAAATATCTAAATGTTATAACCTAAAGTTGAATGCCAGCCTTATACTCAGTCCTGCACCTGTTGTACAGGTTCCTCTCATGAATTTACTTACTCTTGTGCTGCAGACAATCAGGGCCTCACAGTTCCCCACCAATGGGCATTCACCATCATCTAGTCCTCTAGGTTTAGCTTGCAAAGAAACCCTCCCTAGGAAATCTCACTCCACCAGATTGACCTCCACCCATTCTGATAATGACTTAACTCTTTCTAAAAGCCGCCTGCACTGATTGCATCGGGGTTGATATAATCTACCCCAGGGGTCCCTAACCCCGGGACCTGAAAAAGGAACCTGCTTGGGCAGGTGCACTGGCCAGAGCTACGGAATATGTCTCCCGTACAGATCGCAGGCTCAGGACGGTGGACGGGTTGTGTCTGTGGACCTGTGATGGGAGAATGGGCAGGTTCTGGCATCATGACATCACTCAGGGGGAAGTTTATTCCCCCTGAGTGACACAGGAGTCTGTAGATTCAGAGGTCCACAAGCTGCAAAAGGTTGGGGACCATTGATCTACCCCACCAGCATCATCCACCAGCTATTGGATACCTGGATTGAATACAGGCACACAAAGGTATGTCAAAAATGTAAAGTTTTATTTAACATTTTCTACCCTGTCAATGAGGACAAGATGGATCAAATTGGGTCTCATTCATTTTAGAATCAACTCTATCCCTTGTGGGTCATAAGTATATACAAAAATGCCCCTCATGCCCAAATGTTTGTACATTTTAAAAAATTTCTCTACTACACATTGCTCTGAAATTGATTAAATGTGTGCTATGTTTTTATTTAAATAAATGATATTTTCTAAGATATGTATGAGTTTATTTAAATTTTGAGTAACTCATTTTGGGAATGAGTACACGATTTGGGTTGATCCACGATAAGCTTGCCAGAAACCCCCATATCAATTGTGGGGTACCAATATTGGAAAAAGGCCCTGTTTCTCGACTAATTCTCACTGTTGAAAGAAAGCATGAGGACGGTATGAACCAAAATTGGTGGTCATCTGCACTTTTCTTGGCCACCAAGGCTCCATTTTTGGGAAAGGGTCTGGTTAAGATAATAAAGGGAACTCTACGTTTTAAAAGGGACAGTAGAGTCTCTTACCTTAATTTGTGACAGTTCACAGAAAAGTAGCACAATGGTGCACTGTATAAAAGCTATTCATCCCTCCCTACAGCTTCCATAGTGGTTAAACTGGTACAAAGTCCCACTATTGGCCATTTTCTTCACCACAGCTGAAAGCTCAGTTGGGGCATTACAAATCCCTTTACAAATCCCTAACAAAGTTAGTTACTTCAACTACAATTTTTTTGCAAATTTAATAAAAATGTTAGGAAGATGAAAACTCCCATTCCGTCTACAGCAATCATTTTTCTTTCGAACATTTCAAAGAACTCTTTAAAGCTTCTTTAACCTCGGTGTTCCTAAGACTATATATCAGAGGATTGAGCATGGGTATAATTAT
>NW_027321918.1:0-1998 GCF_032062135.1 Pyxicephalus adspersus | reverse complement strand
ATTTCCATATGTTACTACAGTATTTTGTGGCAAACCTTCCCAGAAGAGTAAAGGTAGATACAGCTGCAAAAGGGCCAACATGCTGAGTACAGTGCATTTCTCTCTAAAAATAAGATGTAAAAATCTGAGTAAGATGGCTTGTCCCAGACATTAAAGGTAGGGATCAGCTGCTCAACTTAAATTACTTCAATTCCTTTTAAATGGCAACCAAAACCTGAAAGACCTGGAAGAAAACCGAAAACTACTATTGGAATGGAGAGGAATAAGCCAAAGATAAGCTCCAGGAAGATGAAATGTTTCAATTGGAAGATGCTGATTTGAAGCTTAGCTATTGGCTGAAAGCCCTCGCAAAGCCCCCGAGCCATCGGCAAGAAGTCCCTGCAAAGTCCCATCAGTGAAAACAAGATGTGCTGTAGAGGTTACAATCTGCCAATGAGCACACTGACTGGCCTAAAGGCAAAATGACCCAACATTTTGTGAATTTATGAAAGCAAGATTGTTCTTTTTGGGTCCAGGGGGCCACAGTTTGTCAGATAACCCCCAAACACTGAAGCTACACCGTGAAGAATTGTGGATGCAGACATGAAGCTGTTGATGGGGGGGTTTCTCATATGATGGGTTATTTATCTCATACCAGGAATCTATTTGAATACATGATAGGTCATGGTTAATACTTGGAGGTCATGTTGTCTTATGTCGAAGAGGAATTGTCCTTGAAATGGGGGTTTCAACAAAACAGTGACCCCAAACACCAGTAAATGAGCAATGTCTTGGTTCCAGACCAACAAAATTGGGGTTATGTAGTTGCCAGCCCAATCTTCGGACCTTTATCCAATAGAAAAAATGTGGGGTAACATCAAAAAAACAAGAAATGCAGAAGAATTGTGGAGTCCAATCATCCTGGGCTGGAATACCTGTGCACAGGTGACAGAAGTTGGTGGACTCCATACAACACAGATGTGCAGCAATTCTCAGACTTTCTCTGAAACCGGTCATGCAACTAAATATTAGTTCAGTGATTGAAAATCTTGAAGCATGTGTTTGCTTTTAAATTGGCTGCACACTCTAAGCCCAATACAACGTCGGCTGAATATTCTGAAGAAGCCACACAACTTCTGTAAAACAAACTACAAAGAGACCGCATGGTGTGTGCAGCGCACCTCCCAATCATCGACCTGTAATGATGTATTGAGGCTCCTGGATTTATAAACTCCCGATAGCTGCCAGACATATTTTCATCCCTCTTCCCAATTCTTCAGTCCTCGCATTCCTTTCTCCGGAGCACCTCTGGACATGTTTCAGTAGGTGATTTGTCAATGTCCTCTTGATGCAGTGACAGCCCTTTGGAGTTGGGTTTGTGTTGCAGGCACACCCGTCCTTTCAGGTACATTGATTCTGTAAGTGTTGAGTGAGGGGTTTCATTAGCTCCTTTGTTATTGTTCTGGGATCTAACCTTTTTCTCAGCCCTTAGATATCAGTCCTTGTGTGAAAGCATACACCTCTAGTGACAAGGGAGTCTCACAAAGACTGTGTTTATATGTTTGTGTTTATTTATCTGCCTGGATAAGGCTTACAGAGGCTTCCTGAGTCCATTAAGTGGCAGGCATGATGGCCGGACAAAAGAAGATGTGATGACCTTTCAGCTCACATGTGAACCTCTGACACCAAAGATCTCACCTTTTCACAGGTACTTGAGCATGTCAGTCAGGTCTAACTAAAGAGCCTCAAACACCAGAAAAAGGTGATTTAGGAGAATGACATTGACTGGTACAGCAGACAATACCTGCAATCCCCCACCCAGTCTGCATTTGCAACTTCAAGACCTCCAGACACTCACTGATCCTCTGTAATATAATATCCTAATTATTAACATTTGTTATCCACATTCTAGGATTTCACAAGGAGGAACTAAAAGAATTCCCCCCAACATGGTCAATGAGCATGTCAGCTACCATCATCCAAAGTCTTTAGATATAAAGACTTTTCTAGAGCTGCCCC
>NW_027321917.1:0-1998 GCF_032062135.1 Pyxicephalus adspersus | reverse complement strand
CAGAACTTTCTTTAAGTAGTTTAGGAAAAGTCTGAAATGACTTCTGATGGCTGATTTCATGGATGTCACAGAGTGGTGCAAGGTCCGTGTCATTGGATCTGGGTATTATTATTATACAGTATTTATATAGCGCCATCATATTACACAGCACTGTACAAAGTCCATAGTCGTGTCACCAGCTGTCTCTCACAATCTAATGTCTCTATCATAGTCATATGTCACTAATACAGTCTAAAGTCAATTTGATGGGAAGCCAATAAACCTAACCGCATGTTTTTGTAATGTGGGAGGAAACCGGAGTACCTGGAGGAAACCCTAGAAAACACCGGGAGAACCTGCAAACTCCATGCAGATAGTGCCTAAACAGGTCTGAAACATGGTGGGGCTTTAGGAATATGTATAGAGGCAGGAATGTTCTCTTATCATCAGCATTATATAATATTAATAATAATATTTCAGTATCTTCCAAACTTTTAGGAGCCTCCTCCAGTTTCATCCTAATCAGTAATTCAATCCTGATGAAGAGGGAAAGTTTCAGGCCCCAAAATGCTGTATTTTTTGCTATGTGAATTAAAGTACTGGCAAAAACCACAAGATGCCTGGCAGGCAAGTTCTTTAAGGACATTTTACCCATCGTTTGCAGACAGAGATCCTATCTCCTAGACTTCTTGATAGATAAGAAGATTAACAATTAACAAACATTTAGCAGCACCACCAAGCAGAAAATGGAGCTTGTGTATGTAATTGGCTCATATAGTTGCACCACATTCATACATTTTTTATTTATAGATATTTAAATATTTCACAAGAAGAGTTGGAAGTAAAGGAACCGCCTTGACTTGGTGTTTTTAGGATGTTCATTCCTAACACTGACAGCAGAGGGCAGCAGAGAACTCTCTTGGATTATTTTGCACCTTTTTTAATATTTTGTGCAAATTTTTTCTGCAGTCTGATTTGTTCGAATTTTCCTGATTATCTGCTCCTGGTATGTTTATTGACTCTTATATAGGCAGTGTGCAGATGCAAGATTTTCATGTACACATTGAGTACACGTGGATAGATTTCTAATTCCTGACATTTCCCATTTCTCAGACCGCTCTATTCTTCTCTGTTACAAACATTTTACTTAGAAATATTTGTGGATGAATTCTGCACTGTAGAATGATAATGTTTTATTGGGTGGAACAGAATCTGATCTGACGTGTCATAGGAGAGTCTGAGAGTTCATAACTTGCCATCTCTGTCTTTGTGAAAGGCTCAATATTTTGTTTTATGTTTTTGCAACACTGAGTTCTATTGGTTGTAATGTAGAAAATATATTTTACAATCAGACCATCTTTCTGCAATGAAAGATTCGCTGCACAGACCATGGAAAATGTTTATTATTAATAGGATTTATATAGCACCAACATGTTACGCAGCGCTGTACATTAAATAGGGGTTACAAATGACAGACAGATACAGACAGTGACACAAGAGGAGGAGAGGACCCTGCCCTGAAGAGCTTACAATCTAGGATAGTTCAGGCGCTGTAAGTGATTGAGAGTGTGAAACGCGTAAGACGAGTCCTTGCTTAATAATCTAAGACCTAAGATTATCATATTCCTTTTTCATGTCAGCTGATATACTTTAAAATGAAAATTTTTATCAAAAATCATGTGACTTTAACCGTTAGATTGAATTAAAACATTTATACCATATTTAATGCCATCATCGTTACAAATCAATGTAAGTTAATGCAGAATTGCAGTGTGTGTGTCCAGCGCAAAAAAGGAAATGTTTATCTCAGAATCCTTAGTGTTCCGTGTTGTCTATTATTAATTATTAATAAATTGGTGTTACAGCCTTGTTTGATTTACTTCAAGTATCTACTATAATTAGGAATAAAATCACAATCTACTCGGCTAAAACTCTAAGAAATAAATTGAAATCAGCATAAAATAAACAGACACAGAGAGCAGTTGACAGCACCAAAAATCAGATGATCTGCTGTTGTCA
>NW_027321916.1:0-1999 GCF_032062135.1 Pyxicephalus adspersus | reverse complement strand
TTACCAAAGCCCAAGGTCTCAGTAGAGCAGTGCATTTTAACACTGGAACATTAGGTTTCCTCCAGAAGTTGCTAGGGGTTCCTTAAAAAATGAGCAACTCTTGCCCATCAGGTCAGTTCAACTGATACCAAATAACTTTTGGCTATCTGTAAGGGTGACATTCTTCTTACTGGTCAATGTGGGAAGCATTTTTCTCACTGAACACCACTCTAATATACTGTGGATATAGAAAATATCGCAGGGGTTCCCTGCAGACCTGAAAGTTATTTCAAGGGTTCCCCCATGCTAAAAGGCTTGAGAAAGACTGACATTTACTCTATAGATTGTCAAAATTTCTGCTTCATTGAGAGCAAGGGTTTCATTCTGCAGTCTAATCACGTCTGAACTTGTATCTGATTAGGATTATTTGATCAGGCTGGTAATCAATCTGATGTATACCAGCCCTTCACAATATAAGTGTTAGGAGAGGATAACCTTTACAACATTATTAAGGTTTTTTACAATAAGCTAAGAACTACAGACTTTGTCATAATTCTAATCTTAACACTTGTACATATCTGTGCATTAATGTGTGTATTTCAGAAATCAATTACCAAGGGTTATAAATACTGACAATGTTTACAGGGCACTGACCCACAAAGCAGCACATGCATTACTATTATTTCCAATATAACAAATCTGCACTATGTTGTATCAGTTGGAACTAATCTATATCACTGCTACCAGGGGCAAAGATAGATAAGGTTAAATATCCAAGGTGACATAATGTCTAACACTGGATTTGTATTTTTGGTATCATGCCAGTTTTACTACAAAATCATACAGACAAAATAGGCCTTTTCCGTGTAATGGTGGTGTGCAAAGTGCACAGAACCAAATCATCTATTAGGAAATCTCAACTTATGTGACTCCAATACAGATACGTGTGATGGGTTACTATTCTTTGCATTGATCTTTATGCCATCTTACTTACTTACTTAATAACCCTATAGAAAGGGTTACCTCTGGACACAAGTCTCCCTGGTGGACTGATTCTTGCTGTAGAATAAATAACAAATTGATAAATTATAAATTTGTTTTTACTTTATTCATCAGGAATAAACATGGATTGTATAAATGAACATGCCCCAGCGTATCCAGTGTATGTATGACACATAGTGGTCTCTTTTAAATTTTTTTTTATCCAAGATTTACCCAAATTTCCATGTTGGATTCAATTCAAATATGTGAATATGTGATCACCCTGATTCACCGGGTACCAGTAAAGTTGACCTAGATTCATGGTGTGTGGCCTATCATTTTCCTATGTGTCTAAGAGTAGCTGATTGGAACCATAGTCAAGTCTGCACCCACTGATGGTTTAAAAGCTGTGTGCTCTGGATGGTGGAGCTGTTTTGCAACTTCAGTAATTTAGGTTGCATAAAAGAGCTAATGTAATAATAGTAAGTTTACTATAGATATATAAATATATAAGATCCCTATGACACATCTACCATAAAATAATGCACTATCTTTATTCCAGCTATCTATAAAATGAAGAAAGATAGTGTTGGGTGACTGGGTGAACTAACCCTCCATGAGCAAGAATTATATCATCCCGGCCAATCAAGATGTCTGAAGACCACTGAACCAATAATGCCAAATAACTAAAGCCAACATAGTGTTACTAATCCAATTTGAAATTTATTAAATATGGCCCCCAAAACAAGGAAAGGTAGCAGAAGAGCTGTCAATAGTCAGTAGGTACTAGGGACAGTCAGCAGTACCAGGGGGGTGTAGTTCTGTAGAATAAATGTATTATCAGAAAAGAGGTGAGCAGAAATGCCGTCAATTCATTTTAAACTTAATTTATATATAACTACTATGTAAACAGTAGCTCTAGATCAGTGTTCTAAAGGATTTCAAATTTGAAGGTCTTTGTGTAAATTGTCAGCATGCCCACCCTCTAAGCAAATGCTGAACGTGCCCTAGTAAACAGTAAAAAAAGAAATAAAAAAAA
>NW_027321915.1:0-1999 GCF_032062135.1 Pyxicephalus adspersus | reverse complement strand
GAACCCTGGATCAAAGGATATCTTAAAAAAAAAAAAATGAAACATATTGCAGATATAGATTGGGCAGCTGCATTAAATTTCATTTATTATTCTAAGAAGGACTTTAGTAAATACAGAAAAACACAGAAATACATTGTCCCTGTATCTCCGTGTGAACTTGCTTTGTAAGCACAAAAACAGGTTATCTTCCTTCTGTAAACTACTAATCTCACCCCTTTCATTTCTATTGAGTAGAGGGGAAGACTTGTTTCAGGTTCAAGCTTCAGAAAATAGAACACAGAAATTAAAAAAAAAAAAAGTCTGTTTTTTACAAAAAAATAGTGCCCAGTGTTCAACCTGGAATTTTTGTTTTAGCTGGGTGGGTAGAAGCTGTAGGTGGGTGAAAGCCCCTCTAATGTGACCACACTTTTCTGTAGCCACCCAAAAACAGGCCGATTAGTGAAAAGGGCAGGGTGGTGCACCCAAGCTAGAAGGGACAGGAGAGAACACTTCTAATAAAGGGGGGAGGGCAGCAGAGTAAAAATATTCAGAAATAAGCAATAACCTCAAATTTAACGTTGATTTTTTGAAAAAGGTAGCAAAAAGTTGGCGCTTTGGCAGATGACTTATGTTCAGATTTCCAGGCCCAAAAAAAAACTTCAGGTGTGTCATAGAACAGTTTAAAAGTTTTTTTTCCACCAAAAAAAAAATTTAATAGGTGTGTCACTCATTTTGAGTGCTACATACAGACCAGGATTCTAACACTTTCTTTGTCACCACTTTAGAAACTGCTGTCAGATATACAAAAAAATGTGAGTGGTTCCTGGCCCTCAAGGACTTGTTGAACACAAGAGGTCTGGACCCTCCCCATTGCAATCATCTAGTCTAAAAACTTTCACATAGAGAGCCCAGAACACATGGCAACAAAGGGCGATTCCTTTCTGGTTTAGATGGCACAGGGATAGAAGTTAGAATCTTTAGACTGGGAGAGAACATCTGGACTGGCTGGGTTCACCTTCAGAAGTTACAGGTTCTAGGATACGTCTCTATGTGGAGCATGAAGGGATCCCTACACCATTTGTAAGCAAGTTCAAGCACACAACTAAAATCCATCAATTCCTTATGAAAATTATTTTTTTTAAATATTTTAGAAGGCGGGGGGGCATAGACTTTATAGAAAGTTTTGTAGCAATTTCCATTCAAGTCCTCTTGTAGTAGTTCTGGAACAAGCCTTCAACTTCCAACAGTGGTCAATGGAAACTTCAGGCGTTAATCAAATAATCTTCAAAATAAAAGTGGAAGCTGGAGAATAAAAGATTAGGAGTTGAACACTGGTGTGGCTCAGGGGCCACAAAGTTGTACAATTTGACAGATTTGGGCCAGGCCAGTATTGGACAGTTTTGTATGAAGCGATACAAGTGTAAAAGTGGGCCACCTTAAAAAGGTTTATAAAGTTTACACATGGCTGATCTATACAATAGTAGATTGATATTCATCTCACCTGTGTTGTATCTACCCCTTTATATTTCTTATTAGTTGACCACTATGGTTGCCAATAATTAAAAGGGTGTTGTGGATTCACACTCATTCATAACCCATAATACATGAAATATCAGCAATAACCCCCCTCCACCCATACACAATTATAGAGCGCTCTACATCTGTAATTCCTCCCATTCATATGAATCAGGTGCACAGATCAGGGAAGGAGGCAGCCACACCGAGGACCATATACTGCACAGGGATTGTATAACAACTCCATCATTCTTCTGCTGACACTTTTATAGCAGTGAGTTTAATAAAAATTGTACTGTGCTTGTTTCATAAACACACGAGTAAAACGTGGAAGAGAATTTGAGGATTCTGGAATCACCGCAAAGAGGATGGAATCAGGAGATGCAGTTTTTACACACAGAGCCCCATAATACATTTCATAGGCAGAGGATTAATGACACAAAACCCCATGCAAGGTTTGCAGGCCTGTGGTTTGTTTGCCATAGTTAAACTTTAGATAGCAATT
>NW_027321914.1:0-2000 GCF_032062135.1 Pyxicephalus adspersus | reverse complement strand
TAAGACAAATTTTAATTTATTCTTTGTAAAGAGTATGGAGATAAACTGCATCTGGAATCTATGAATCATGCCATTTTATAGACATACAAATAAATAATTGGATAATGTTAGTATGAAGCGATTGTGAGATGAGATATGAAAACAAATGAAATTGACATGTGCAGAGACAGGGAAGTGCATGCCTTTTGGTATGGCAATATACAATGCTTTAGTTATACAAAACTTCAGAATAAAAAATTATAAAATTCTGAATTAATATTCAGAATTATAGCCAAGAAATTTACTATTTAGTTTATGTTTTGTTTGCAAAAAATGTCCTCTTAGTGTAAGGCTAAATTTACACTGGCAGTGAGGTTGTGGTGTGTTTACTTTTTCCTAATGCTGGGAACTGCTGCCTTTCAGGGACTCACTACATCTTGTAGTTGTGCCATCCCAGCACACGGTTGCACCCAGGACTTCTATGTGCAAGGGATGGTGTCTTGGCAAAGGACTGACAGTGGACCCAGAGCCCATAGATAATGCAGTACTAAGATTCCAGCAGAGACAAGTCCAGAATATGGAGCCAGAGATGCATCAATGAAAAGTGTTCATTTATAGCTGCCCCAGACGGGGCTTATCCAAGTTGAATTCCTGTTGTAATCTGCCGAGACGTTAAAGCAAACTGGAGCCATTCCTAACGGATCATGACACCCTAAGAAATTATTGTGGTTCCTTTACCCTGCTAGTTTAAGCAGAAAAATGCAAAATAAATTTGACTAAATACACTTTATTTTTGTAGAGTCAAATTTTTCCTAAACTTGCACATCATATTTAGTAGCCTCTGATATTCATTCATTGAATTCACTGTGACTGATATAAAGGAAAATCAAATAATGAAGTAGTCTGCATGATCCTGACACCCAACGAACCACCCACTCTAAGAAAGAGCTGCCTCTAAATATGAAGAAAAAATTGCACAACCCATATCTGTACCCAAGCACAGATTCACAAAACATTGATTCTCATATCCACAAACTAACAAATGTTAGGTTGCACAGGGAGTATCCTAAATGCCTAATCAATATCCACTTTAGCCACAAGAGCCCCTTTTTTATGCCATGTTGACATCTCCGGCAATACTATCATTTACTGATCACCCCCTTTGATAAGAAAAATGAAGAATCAACTTGAACTTACTCTCCTCATTCTTAGGGACAAAGCCAAAAAAGGTTATTATCAGAATGGTAAAGGGATGTAATATAATTTTTATCTTTATTGAAGGGTATTGCTGTTATGGGTAGAGGTTAATAGAAAGAATGATGGAGAATTTACACTAGTCTGGAAGGAACAGCAGATGTAGGCTAGATATTACTTAGGCAGAAGATGAAGGAAATGTTACGAGAAGTAGCAAGGAAATTCTTTTGTTATAGATAAACATTAAAGAATGCCAGTCTAACCTGTGATTATATTTGCTTTGTCATTGTTTTTTCACACAATGAATTGAGTGTTGGCTCACACATGCCAGATGAGCACACTGACATTTTGGTTCATGAAAAACATTACTAGTTTCATTTTTACTTGACTGGGCTATATCCCTGGCTTTGTTCTCTTTCTAGGATAGATGGGGTGAATAGAAAATGTGGTATTTTTAGCATCTCTGTGAGATGTGATCTAACAGTAAACATATAAAAAAAATAGGACAGAGGAAAAAAGTGTGAAGGTATTATAAATCAATTGTTTAATATTCAAGAGATTTATTTGAATTCACCATTCTGTAGAAACAAGACGGGAACAATCCCCACTTAGTTGTTTAGAAGAATTTCATTCCAAGGAAAGTGGTTACATGAACAGGAAAAAAAAATGTGAAGTTCCCCACCCCAGTGAGGCCACAGACATCAGTAAAACTCTCCAAGGCTTCTAGCCCATCACCACAACAAATTTTAAAAAATGGCTTTAGGTACACATAATGATGGTACCGGCCCAACTTAAACTGCGATGCAAGCGTTGTTTAGGTCAGAACA
>NW_027321913.1:0-2000 GCF_032062135.1 Pyxicephalus adspersus | reverse complement strand
CATAGAGAGGTCCACAAGGTCATTTAATATGGCTCTTTAACAATGCTAATCTTCCCTAAATCCAAACCAGGAACTGCTCCTAAAATCAAGAGAACATAGAGAGGTCCACAAGGTCATTTAATATGGCTCTTTAACAATGCTAATCTTCCCTAAATCCAAACCAGGAACTGCTCCTAAAATCAAGAGAACATAGAGAGGTCCACAAGGTCATTTAATATGGCTCTTTAACAATGCTAATCTTCCCTAAATCCAAACCAGGAACTGCTCCTAAAATCAAGAGAACATAGAGAGGTCCACAAGGTCATTTAATATGGCTCTTTAACAATGCTAATCTTCCCTAAATCCAAACCAGGAACTGCTCCTAAAATCAAGAGAACATAGAGAGGTCCACAAGGTCATTTAATATGGCTCTTTAACAATGCTAATCTTCCCTAAATCCAAACCAGGAACTGCTCCTAAAATCAAGAGAACATAGAGAGGTCCACAAGGTCATTTAATATGGCTCTTTAACAATGCTAATCTTCCCTAAATCCAAACCAGGAACTGCTCCTAAAATCAAGAGAACATAGAGAGGTCCACAAGGTCATTTAATATGGCTCTTTAACAATGCTAATCTTCCCTAAATCCAAACCAGGAACTGCTCCTAAAATCAAGAGAACATAGAGAGGTCCACAAGGTCATTTAATATGGCTCTTTAACAATGCTAATCTTCCCTAAATCCAAACCAGGAACTGCTCCTAAAATCAAGAGAACATAGAGAGGTCCACAAGGTCATTTAATATGGCTCTTTAACAATGCTAATCTTCCCTAAATCCAAACCAGGAACTGCTCCTAAAATCAAGAGAACATAGAGAGGTCCACAAGGTCATTTAATATGGCTCTTTAACAATGCTAATCTTCCCTAAATCCAAACCAGGAACTGCTCCTAAAATCAAGAGAACATAGAGAGGTCCACAAGGTCATTTAATATGGCTCTTTAACAATGCTAATCTTCCCTAAATCCAAACCAGGAACTGCTCCTAAAATCAAGAGAACATAGAGAGGTCCACAAGGTCATTTAATATGGCTCTTTAACAATGCTAATCTTCCCTAAATCCAAACCAGGAACTGCTCCTAAAATCAAGAGAACATAGAGAGGTCCACAAGGTCATTTAATATGGCTCTTTAACAATGCTAATCTTCCCTAAATCCAAACCAGGAACTGCTCCTAAAATCAAGAGAACATAGAGAGGTCCACAAGGTCATTTAATATGGCTCTTTAACAATGCTAATCTTCCCTAAATCCAAACCAGGAACTGCTCCTAAAATCAAGAGAACATAGAGAGGTCCACAAGGTCATTTAATATGGCTCTTTAACAATGCTAATCTTCCCTAAATCCAAACCAGGAACTGCTCCTAAAATCAAGAGAACATAGAGAGGTCCACAAGGTCATTTAATATGGCTCTTTAACAATGCTAATCTTCCCTAAATCCAAACCAGGAACTGCTCCTAAAATCAAGAGAACATAGAGAGGTCCACAAGGTCATTTAATATGGCTCTTTAACAATGCTAATCTTCCCTAAATCCAAACCAGGAACTGCTCCTAAAATCAAGAGAACATAGAGAGGTCCACAAGGTCATTTAATATGGCTCTTTAACAATGCTAATCTTCCCTAAATCCAAACCAGGAACTGCTCCTAAAATCAAGAGAACATAGAGAGGTCCACAAGGTCATTTAATATGGCTCTTTAACAATGCTAATCTTCCCTAAATCCAAACCAGGAACTGCTCCTAAAATCAAGAGAACATAGAGAGGTCCACAAGGTCATTTAATATGGCTCTTTAACAATGCTAATCTTCCCTAAATCCAAACCAGGAACTGCTCCTAAAATCAAGAGAACATAGAGAGGTCCACAAGGTCATTTAATATGGCTCTTTAACAATGCTAATCTTCCCTAAATCCAAACCAGGAACTGCTCCTAAAATCAAGAGAACATAGAGAGGTCCACAAGGTCATTTA
>NW_027321912.1:0-2000 GCF_032062135.1 Pyxicephalus adspersus | reverse complement strand
TTCATCAGTAGATTCTCTTTCACTGTCTAATCAACTGGCTGAGGGTAAAGAGAGAAGACACCGATACCGATATTTCCCTTAGCTGTCAATAGGAAATAAAGAGAAATTTAATTCATTTGTCAGGTTTCCTTTACAGTGTCGGTCTAAAAAAAAGTCACAGGCTCTGATATTACAGCACACATTTACCATGGTATTGCTTCAATAATCACATGTAATGTCACAATATTTATTTACATCCAGAGTTGCATTGATTTCCCCCTTGTATTGATCTTGTATTGATGATGGGAGAGTCAGAGTTGTGTAAAGTCTTCTTCAGCTCATCCAACAGATTTTCAATGGTGTTCAGGTCTGGACTCTGTGGTGGCCAATCCATGTGTGACAATGATGTCTCTCAGCTGTGCCCAATATGAGGGATTCCCACCATTACTATCCTGCCATCCCTGATCTGTACCCCAGCTGTGCCCATTATGAGGGATTCCCGCCGTTCCTATCCTGCGTTCTCTGATCTGTATACCAGCTGTGCCCAATATGAGGGATTCCCACCGTTTCTATCCTGCATTCCCCGATATGTACTGCACTGCGTAATATGTTGGCGCTATATAAATCCTGTTTAATAATAATAAAAATAATCTGTACCCCAACTGTGCCCAATATGAGGAACCCCCACCGTTCCTATCCTTTATTCCCTGGATCTGTACCCCAGCTGTATCCAATATGAGAGATTCCCACCATTACTATCCTGCATTCCCTGATGTGAACCCCCCCAGCTGTGCCCAATATGAAGACTACCACCATTACTATCCTGCATTCCCCCATCTCTACCCCAGCTGTGCCCAATATGAGGGATTCCCACCATTCCTATCCTGCGTTCCCTGATCTGTACCCCAGCTGTATCCAATATGAGGGATTCCCGCCGTTCCTATCCTGCAATCCCTGATCTGTACCCCAGCTGTGCCCATTTCTGTGACGCACACTGTCATCATATGCGAAGGCCCCATGGTTGACGGAGTCTCCATGCCAGCGTTGTAAATGTTGGCTTGCCATAGCATCTGCACTGTACATAGTGGCCTGCTGTCAACTGCAGCAATCGCCGTCAACTGAGTCTCTCTGCCAGCACTCTGTAAATTGGCCTGCCGTTGATCAAGTTTCTCCATTTGCACTGTACACAGTGGCCTGCTGTCAACTACGGCTATCGCCTTCTGCACAGTTTACAGCGGATCGCTGTTCTGTCAGCATAGCCGTTTTCATGTCAGCAGCTGATTTGCCTTGGTCTTTAACTCATGATTGTTGCTGCATAGGGATTGAGATTCTAGCAGCGTGTGTGGGATTTAAACTTCCAAATTGTTGTATAGAGTCCCTGTGCCACCACTGTGTAAGTTGGCCTGCTGTCGATCAAGTTTTTTCCATCTGCACTGTACACAGTGGCCTGCTGTCAACTACAGCAATCGCCGTCAACTGAGTTTCTCTGCCGTGGATGTTGGCCTGCTGTCGATGGAGTCCCTTCATCCGCACTGTACACGGGGGCCTGTTGTTAACTACGGCAATCTCCATCTGCACTGTTTACGGCGGATAGCCTTTCTGTCAGCATAGCCGTTTTAACTTCAGTGGCTGATTTGCCCTGGTGATTGATTTATGATTATTGCCTTTTAGTGTTTGAGATACTAGCAGCGTGTGTGGGATTCGAACTCCCAAATTGTTGTATATAAGCAATGTTGTATATAAGCAAAAATCAAAAAGCCTGCTGTACAAAACCTCTTGTATTGTGCTCTCACTTTTTTTGCCTCATTATGTCTTTCTATATTTTGTTTTCATTCCTAAACAAATTTCGTAGCATTTCCCAAAACGTAAATCAACACCTTCCGCCTTGTACAACTCCACTTGCTTGACCTATAGGATCAAACATGCTTCTGTTGGGGAGGAAAGTTCCTACTCTGAATCCTTAATATTTTGTCTGGAAAGCATGTTAAAGTTTAGGACTGACTGACCATACAGGTGCTGTA
>NW_027321911.1:0-2000 GCF_032062135.1 Pyxicephalus adspersus | reverse complement strand
GGGGAAGGTATGGAACCTGTAATGTTGCCTAACTACAACAGAGAAAAGTGAGTCTATTGCCAGGATGTGCTGTGCAGAAGAGCTGTGTGAATCTCAGGACTGCATGCACCGTAAATATTTCCATTTGTCTGTTTGCCTAGAGTTCACCTTTAAGCTACCCGCAGGTGGCTGAGAGGGTTAAGGAGCAGTCTTTGCACCCCAGCACTGCGAGGAGCTGAACAAGCCAGGCAATGCCGGTATTAAACTTGTAAAATAATGCTGTTGGGCTAACGTACAGACCGCCGGCGGAGTATAAACAGCGCTGACATGGAGGTAACTTATAAAAGAAAAGCAATGACATCACGCTGCCAGTGTTTTATACGTTTGTTGATAGTGTAAAGTCTTTATTTACAGAAGCTCTAAGCTGCCTGCATGCCCTCTGCTCCGCTACAGCCAACCTATAGCTACAACCCCAAACAAACTGTGCAACTTTACAAGCCTGTATAATAATGCAATGCATGGACAGGATGGGGTTCAGGTCCGAAATATGCAAAGGTAGACGGCACCCCTGAGGCTTAGGCACAGCCATGGGTTCCACAATGAATAGAAAGCTATGGCTTCTTTTTGACCCCCAGATTTTTCTGGGGATGAGTCTAAGAAAGGTTGGATATAGTAACCCCACACTGCGATAGAATCATGGAGGCCGGTTACAAATACAGCTGAGAAAGCAATATTTTTGCAGAATTAGGATGGGTGCCATGTTCTTTTGTTGCAGTCTAGAACTCCTTCAGTTATTTCCATGAAGTTGGTAAAATCTGCCAAGGCATTTAGGTTATAATCTCTAACCTCTCTCTTTTTATCCCCTGAAAACCCTAACTTTCCCTTTTCTATAATTCCTATATCCACAGATCACAGTATCTTAGTGTGGGGGTCAGTGGGAAGAATTCCTCTTACATTGCTGGCCATTGGGAAGAATGTCGGCCTTACAGATAGCCAAAAAGATCATTGGGGTCACTTATACTGACCTGAGAGGTGCAAACTGCTCATTGCTCAATGAACCCCATGGAGGGACTCTAGGGATCCATGGAACCCTGGTTAAGCACTGTCTATAACTCTCCTCTCCTGAAATACTCTGCACTGCTGAAGGACTCGAGTTGATAGACATGTCTCTAATGATGCCAATGAATGGGAAGGCTGCAGGCTCCACCAGTGAGGGTTATTAGCTTCAATGTTTCTCTTGCATACAATATGGCACGAGGGCCAACTTTCCATTCACATGTTCCCACCATGGTGATGTCACATGACCAGTCATGGCTTTTCTCTCACCATTGCATATGTCCGGCCAGATGGTGCAGCCATTACCGCCCAGATCGTGTTACCTGGCCCCCATGGCTGCTGACATATTGCAATGATTGGCCGTGCAGTGTACAGGAAAGGTGAACATTTCCCATCGCAGCTGCTATGCCGGCCGCCCCGGGAATCACCACCAGCTTGTTTTCATTGGAAAAACCTCTTGATTCGAGATTTGTGCAAATCAGTTTACCATGATTGCAGCTTAGAGCCACTTTTCTGGTTCTCATGCAATTTGCACATTTTGCAGCGGGGACCAGACTGCCGTCTCTGGAAACCCAGACATGTGTTCCCTCGTAATTTGGGAGCCTCGTGGAAAAACCAAACTCCTAATCAAGCTGTGACTACGTTTTTATCTGAAACTGCGGCCGAAGTCAACAGAAGGATAACGCAGAAAAGAATGCAAAAGATTACGCGGTTTTGTCTCGGATATTTTCTCAGGGGTGAAAACCATGAAGAATGTGTGAAGGTTAAAGAGGACCTGTCAGTAACTTTACAATGAATACAATCTACTCAATATACAGATGCATCAAAAAGAAATCAAGACTCAGTGACTTTGCCGGGGTTAGGATAAGGTCACCAGTCTGCTGCAGGCAGGAGGAACCATTTCCTCAGTCTGTTCCCCTTTTCTGACCTAACTTTCTAGCAACCCACAAGGGTGCAACGGGCTG
>NW_027321910.1:0-2000 GCF_032062135.1 Pyxicephalus adspersus | reverse complement strand
CACACTCGATATCATGTAAATCACGTGTGTCATTCCCAGTAGCAAAATCGTTGTGCAGTGTTATGCACTTTTGCTGTAATGACTTCATGCCACATGTAAACTCAGTTGCTTAAGACTATGTGCATAGTAGGCCATTCGTCAGACAGTGATTAGAAAACTAATGGGTTGTGGCTTGGTTGGCACACTGTCTTTGTGGATGTCATTTAAAATGACATATAATACCACAAAAGACTCTTTTTCTTTTTGTGTGTAAACTACTTTAATTCTAAAATCCTTCTCCAGTTGTGTATATACCTACAAAAATGGTCTCACATCTTCCCATCACAAATAACAGTAAGATACACTGCATGCCATGAAGTTCTTCGGTGCCTCCATGTAATTCTATAAGCACCGCTTTGGTAACTGGCATCCAGAGTTGGGAACTGTGCAGGCGGCATCAGTTACAGCATGAGGAGGAGGCGTTTAATAAAATACAGAGAATTATTTCTGATAACACTTGCTACCTATCAAATTAAACAGAAAAAAATCTGTATTTCTGCAATAAAATACAGAGAATTATTTCTGATAACACTTGCTACCTATCAAATTAAACAGAAAAAAATCTGTATTTCTGCCATAAGATACAGAGAATTACTTAATGCAAGATGACGCAGAGAACCGCAATAGGCGTAATAATATCCGTATACGTGGGTTACCAGAAACAGTGCCTAACTCTGAGTTGTACAATGCTGCATATACTAATTTTGCTCAGTTATTGGCGATCCCCCCAGAAGTGGACATCGAAATTGATAGCGTGCATAGGACTCTGGGTCCAAAGGGGAAGGATCCCCAACGCCCAAGAGATGTGATATGCCGGGTTCATTTTTATAGAACCAAAGAGGACATTATGAGGAAAGCTAGAGCTTCTAAGACCATCGAATATGCTGGGGCCCAAATACAACTGCTGAAAGACCTATCCAAGCATACACTGGATCTTCGGAGGGCTGTTAGACCTTTATTGGATGTGCTCCGTGACCAGAATATTCCTTATCGTTGGGGGTATCCATTCCATCTCATTGCCAGATCGGGCAGCAAGAATTATATCCTTAGAGGCCCGGAAGACTTACCACAATTCTTGAGAAACTTACGGCTCCTGGATGTGAGGCTACTGGCGTGGCCTGATGTACTATTGTGTTTTCCTTCAGGACCCTCCAACCGCCTAGACCAACGTCCAATCGCACCCTCTACTTCTTCTTCGCCTGCAAGGCAGCAAGGCACTGGCTCGGAAACAGATTCATCTGCTCTCATGTCCACACTCCCAAACCCTTGATTGTTTTTCTTACTTTGACTTCAGCCTGGAGGCAAGCTCCACTGCCCATCTAGGATGATCCCGGAAGATCGGTGATGGTTTCCCCTTTCAATGTGCCTTAACCTCTTGAAAAGTTGGACCCAGATCTGGACACATGTGTACTCTGTACTTCTCTGAAGTTGCCTATGTTTCCTATTTTTTTTTTTTGATGTTTTCTATACTGTTCTTCTTGTGGACACCCACAGGCGGATCGGCTCGTTGGTAATGTATGGAGTTATGTATAATTCATAGTGAATACTAATCCGCTTTCTCCTATGCCCGCTAACATTAGTACCCCGTATTAGTGATTGGTAGGGCAAATATTTTCTACGGGCACTGAGTAGAGAATCTCCGCTTGAGAAGGGTGACAAGCTAACTGCTTTGGCCATGTTCTTTGGCTTGGACCGAGTGTCCAACATGGGTTGTGGCGTGGGTTTCCTGGCTTATAAGTCATGTTGTGGTTTATATGCTATGGTTATGTATATGTTTCTCTACCTTTTATTTATTTTTTGGCTCTTATTTTTCTGTTGATACTGTCGCTACTTATTATGCTCTTCGTATATGCAAGATTTGAGTGGAGCCCGGAGGGCTTACAACGATATTGGTTTTTCCCCCGAGTGGATATGGTTTTGAAAATTATATTTTGTTCCCCTGTTGACCAGCCACCTTCCCT
>NW_027321909.1:0-2001 GCF_032062135.1 Pyxicephalus adspersus | reverse complement strand
TTTGGCACTGCTTCCACACATAGGACGAAGGTGCCACTTTGCAGCTTCCAGTAAGGGACAGGCTTTGGGTAGAATAATGATGGGTTAATACTCAGATCTGTGTGGCCATTAGTAAGATTCACACTCTCAAATTATCCTGATCCTCCGCATCACCAGGAAGTTAAGGGCAGATCTAAAATTTTGAGATGCCATTAGAACAGAAATATAGGGTGAATCTTGAAATGGGGACACTTGTTTATGTCACAATTTTATTATTATCACACAGTATTTATATAGCGCCAACATATTATGCAGCGCTGTACATTGAGGTTTCAAATGACAGACAGATACAGACAGTGACACAGGAGAAGTAGAGGATCTTGCTCTGAAAAGCTTACAATCTAAGAGGTGGGGGAAGTCTCACACAAAAGGAGGCAGATATGGATCGGTGGGTAAGTTCTGAGGGTTTTGAGAGACAGAAGAAGACGGGTATGTAAGATAAGATTTGAGGGTTCTTTTAAATGAGCAGAAGGTAGAAGCAAGCCAAATAGTACGAGGAAGACCATTCCAGAGAGTCGGGGCAGCTCTAGAAAAGTCTTGGAGCCGTGCATGTGAGGAGGTTATGAGTGAGGAAGTCATTATTAGGTCATCGGAGGAGCGGAGAGAGGGGCTAGGGGAGTATTTTTCAACAGGTCAGAAAGGTAAGTGGGACAGGAACTGTGTAGAGATTTGAAAGCAAAGCACAGGAGATGAATTTGATTCTTAGGTGAGAAGGAAGCCAATGAAGAGAACTACAAAGAGATGCAGCAGAAGAGGAGCGGTGGGAAGGATGGGTGATTCTGGCTGCAGCAATCTGCCTAGGAGGGGATCTCTTACACTATTTTAAGTTTGCATGACAGGAGATAAGGGAAATCTCCCTAGTGAGACATAGATGACAGGGAAAATTTTTAACTAGGTCCTCTATCCAAAATAAATTGTAATATACTGCCACCTTGTGGTCCTTTGTAGTGATACACACCTGTTATCCTGCAAGTTTTTTTTTCCCTTTGTAAATTTTTGTTGCTTATGATTTTCAATGTCATACCTTTTAGGATTCAAAAGTGGTTATTCTGGAAGAATTGGGGGCTCACTTTGGTCTACGAGCACAGGTAACAGACATAGGCCTATAGGTTAAGAAGATTGAGTGTAATCTTGTGATTTTTCTATTGTTTCTACCACTAGCCTAATACACAGATAAAATATTATACAGGGGTTCCTTTACCTGGCATGTATTTCACATAAGCAAGTCATTTAATTAATTGTACACTGTTGCAGCTTTGTGACAACAATTTGGACAACGTCCTCCATGACATGACTGTATCCCCGTGTGCAAAGCCAGCATCATAAAGATGTGATTTGATTAATTTAGTTTGGAGGATGTTATGTGTCCTGAGTCCTGACCTCACTCATACTGAACATCTTTGGGGTAAATTGTAATGCTGATTGTGAGCCAGGTCTTTTCTTCCAGCATCATTACCTGACCTCACAAATGCTATTTGGATGAATAGATACACACATTCCCCATATACAACCTTTCCAGATGAGCAAAGTATAATATAGCTGCAAAGGGGGCCAACTCCATAAACTGGCCATGATTTTGGAAAAGGAAGTCCCAACGAGCTTGTATAGGTTTTTTTAAGCCGAGTGGGAAGAATTTGTAGGTGGGTGGCAGCCCCTGTACTGTGATCAAACTCTTTAGTAACCACCCAAAAACAGCCGGGTGGGTGATGAAAAGTGCTGGGTGGTGCACCTAGCTAAAAGGGCCTGGAGAGAACCCTGGATTTGATGGTCAGGCATTTTTTTAGACTCATTTCGCAAAGCTTTAACACCAGTCTTAGGCACTCTGTTTTCAGTGACATGACTGTCATTTCTGAAATATCAATAGACAAAAGATCATTGAAGCTGGAAATAGCAGTCACATTATGGAATATATGTATACAGGTGTGGTGACTTTTTGAATATGGCCTGTAGCATGGGATGGTT
>NW_027321908.1:0-2002 GCF_032062135.1 Pyxicephalus adspersus | reverse complement strand
TAGTCTGTCATTTGCAATCCCTATTTAATGTACAGCGCTGCGTAATATGTTGGCGCTATATAAATCCTGTTTAATAATAATAATAATAATAATTTAAGCACACGTAAAAAACAATCCTGGCCGTGATTACCAAACTGAATGTATTTTTTGCCTGGAACTACAAGAACACTACTTCAGCGTGCTGCTTTCTCCTCTTATGTACATGATTTTTGTCAATACGTGAACTGACTGGCTCCTTGTATTGCTTCTCAAACTCTAGCCCTGCTGTACAGGGATTGCTAGAGGCCGCTACCAGATAAAATGGAGGTACCTAAATTGCTTACATTAAAAAATATCTTTCATGATGCAATGATAAAGAGCATAAATACATCTTCTGTATTTGCGCAGAAATTACCTTTAAAGTTTAAATTTAGTTAGCGCAACCCATGTCCGCACACACCCTCCCACATGTGTCATGTGCGTGTACACGGATCGCACGCACCTGCAGCCCCGACCCATCACAGACCCGTCTGTCCTGTATACATTTATGCACAGACCTAAATTTTAACACTATTTTGGGTAAAATGTCTTGTATTGATTTTACTGAACTGATACCCATGTGATGTTCATCGTAAATACTGATGATACATTATATTTTGTCCTAGCTGGGTTTTAGACATATATATGTTGCTCTGCTATCAAATCCCCTGCAGAAGTGGTGGTTACCACAAAACGCATCGGGACTGTTGATTATAGATTGTTTGATAACTTTCTTGTTATGTGTGACACACTATGCTTCAAAGCCACATACTTGAGGCTTTATTTTAAATTTGCTATGCAAGATGTAATACTTTGTATAATTTTTTTTAAATAAAATTACACTTGTTTTTAGATATGATTATGCCAGTAACTCCCTGCTTAAGCCCACTCACTCACTCCACTATTAATTGAGTAGGACTGTTTCTCCCACTTTTTTCTTCATTATGTTATTTTTGGGGATATGGCATTTTTGACAACTTAAAAAGTTGATTGTGTACAGAATTTTGCATATGCTGTAGTTCAATTTCTCCCAGTGCACATTATTTTTTAGTTGTAGCAAGTGATAACACATTTACTATGCTTTTGTTTTATTGCTCTCCATCTGGTACAACAATAAATTGTGGCTGCTAGATAATGTAATGATTCTCTGGTACATTTATGAATGTTTCCGACACATCTGCCACTATGTGGATAACATAGGATCACCTGCAGATTTACACAGCGACATATGCTCACTGGCATAAAATCAGCAGGAAAATGCTTAACTAGCAGTCTTTCCTACTTGAGAAAGCTGAAAAATATTCTAGCTATGTATCTATTACAAATGGTTTAAATCAAGTTAAATTAAAATATGAACCATCCATTCATCACAAAGTAAGGAATTGCCATTCTTGTTGTTTCTTCCCCTCTTGGCGAGTCACTGACCCGTATAAAACAAGTGCATTGAATAAATAATCACATGACCCAGTCTATTCTTTCCTTTTCTGCTCTATATACCAAATATCACATACTGAGTTAAAGCAGGCTGTAATACAGACTTCAGAGTATACTGTACAGTCCAAAACAGGGGTCATGAACCAGTCATTCAACTTTGGGTCTCAGCTTCAGTGAAAAGATGGTTGGTGTCATCTCAAAAATTTGCATAAATAAAATAAGTAATTCTCACCGCCCACAATTTTTCCTGGGTCTAAGCCTTGCTTGCAAAGGGTAACGTTGTCACTTACTCCTTTATAGGATAGCATTTAGGGACTAGCAATTGAGAGGTCCCACGCTCTCTCTTACACAGAACCACTAGCAATGTTATAGATGATATATGAGGAGTGATGTGATGTGAAGGTGACTATAACCGAACAGGGGTGGGTTTGTTGAAAATAAGACAGCGTCTCTTTATGTCTACTTGCTAAAACTACGCTGTAAACTAACAGTAAAGGTTAATAAAACTTTTTTTTTTTTAACTTAAATAACAAAAAAAAAAAAAAAAAAA
>NW_027321907.1:0-2002 GCF_032062135.1 Pyxicephalus adspersus | reverse complement strand
GGGAGTACACTAGGCTGGACTCTGAGTCCCGCCCTAATGGCTCGGCCCACCACCAGGGAACGCCCCTGAAGTAAAATCCCTCTCCTCCATATGAATTGCAGAGGAGAGGGATTTCCCTTCAGGGAGCCTTCCCTATTTACCGCGCCGGCAGAATATCAAAGCCAGCCGTGGTAAATAGGGGAGCAACAGCAAGGAGACAGCACCGGGGCTTCGGCCCCGGTAGCTCCTAACTCCCCCTGGCAGATCCAGCCGGAACCCTTGTGTTAAGGTATCATATAATGTGATCATAAAATCCAGGAACTTTTCATTTTCCTGCAGCAGAACTGCTTTCTGCTTCTTTTTTTTTTCATTTGATGTCACCTTTCTAGCTCTGGCAGGGCATTGCCCTACTTATAATTTTCATTAGCACTGTACAGCTTTGCAGTCTTGAACAAATCTAGCTGCACTCTGCATACATCCAGCAAATAACAAACATCAAAAATCTAGATCATACTTTCCTGACCTTTTTAACATGGTGGAACCCTTGATGTGATGGTTTCACCCATGTGGGTTTAATCTAAAAGTCTATATGCAGTCTGCCATTACTTTGGGGCTGTGATTTGGGCCTTTTGGAGGGAATGGCCTATGACGGTATAGAGATGATTACTGAATCTCATGATGCCAGTGGTAGACATGTCAGTTTCAGAGGTGCCTTACTGGGGGCCCTGTGTTATTATTATTACTACTACACTATTTTTATATAGCGCCAACATATTACACAGCGCTGTACAAAGTCCATACTCATGTCACTAGTTGTCCTTCAAAGGGGCTCACAATCTAATGTTCCTACCTAAGTTATATGTCATTATTACAGTCTAAGGTTTTGCAATTTTGGGGTGAAGCCAATTAACCTAACTGTATGTTTTTGGAATGTGGGAGGAAACCGGAGTACCCTGAGAAAGCTCACACAAACACGGGGAGAACCTGCAAACTCCATGCAGATAGTGTCCTGCCTGAGATTTGAACCTGGGACCTAGCGCTGCAAAGGCGCTAACCAGTGAGCCAAAGTGCAATAAAATCTGCAGCAATTAAAACAGAGCACACTTAATTTCCGGGCTTGAGAATATCCGGCATCACCCAGCCTTTCCCTCCCCAGCCTGACTATTCCAGACTCGTCCTTTTCATTCCTTGGGCCTGATTTATTAAAGCCAAGACTGGAGATGATAGACGATCATGGGAGAACCTGGGGGATCCAGCAAATATATATTATACATGCTACTGTACACTTACATTACATGTTTAAATTTTTTTTTAACAGATTTTTGTGTATTGTTATTTAAAGTTTATTATTAAATGTAATGAATTTATTAAATATCAGTGAGTTATGCCTAGGAATTACAGCCTACAATAATAAATACATTTTCATGCAATAAATTGACAATAGACCGCTAGGGAGGTTAATAAATCAAGCTCAATGGGTTGCAGTCTTTTTAATAATGGAGGCTCGGCATTACACGCTAATCTGCCTGAGGCTGGGTGCTGTGTTATGTTCAGGAATCTATGTACAAATGACAGGGGAAAGGCTCCCCAAAAAAAATCAGCAATTGATAAATTAGATTTATAACAACCAATTTCTTAACAGCGCATAAATAATTGCTATGGCAACCCTTGCCCTGTCCTATAAAATGCCCTAGGTGATAGGAATGACAGTCAAACCATGTGACAGGCTCAATGACACCCCGTGACCTTCTCCTCTGTCCTTATTGGGTGCAGCAAGATGGCGCGGGAATAAATAAAGTGGGTGCGCCAAGATGGCGGAGTGACATTCTCTACGGTGTTATTTAACACCACAGACGTCACGTTGCTTTTGAGGTGATAAGAAAATCCACTTTATTTTATTACTAAACGGTTTCAAAGCGCAGACAGGCCGCTTTACGAGCGAAGTGTCTTATTCTTATAATCTGCTCTCTATGGTTGCTGGCTGTTCTGTCCCGCCCCCGGAAGTCTCGCTGGTCCTGTCTTT
>NW_027321906.1:0-2002 GCF_032062135.1 Pyxicephalus adspersus | reverse complement strand
GCAGTCTCTCCATCCCACTACAAGTAAGTAACCTTTAGGAAGTATCTCACCAAACTTGCAGTTTCTATTGCAAAGATATAGTTGACCTCCACAGTGAAAGGATCTGCTTCTACTTCTGGTTCCACAAATGAATGCACTCTGACTTCTCCTGCACCAGAGAGACAGACGTCTGGAGAGATATCCCAATAACACACACGCACACAGTATGGTCTTAGGAATATACTCCAATGTTTACTTAACGAAGTGGTCTTTTTATACAGATAATTATACAAAAGAAGGTTGGTCTTTAGTTACATATATAATGTTATTTGACACATTGTAACGAAAACAGGACATACATCGTATCTCAAAGAAAGTACAATTTTCGACATTTGTTTACATTTAAACTACAAAGACAGGAAAAGAAAATACACCTCCCTTAAGATATATGGCTCAAGCTAGATCAGCAATTTTTCCCTTCAATGACCCCAGCTAGATCAGCTATTTTAACCCTTCACACAGTATTGGTTCCCTTTCAGGAGCTTGTGCCTGAGATAACAGTAGAGCGACTTGAAATGAAATTTTGTCCATACAGACCTCACTAGATTATTACACACAAAGAATGCATGCCAAAGGGTAAAGGCAATACAGAAAAAAAATGAGAAATATGCATTAACAAGAACCTCAAAGAATGGTAATAACTGCATTCTCAAACACCCGTATGTGGAGATAACCCAAATGGAAGATCTAGCAATCCTTTTTTGGGGGGGTTGGTCCTCTAGTGACCACTTAAATTTTAAATATCCTGGCACCACACAAATGTATAGCCAAAACCCTAAGGAACAATTCACAAAAATCAATAACAATCTAGAAGTTAAAGTGGAATCGCCGCTGCGGTACAGACAGAAGGGGAGAGGGCTTTTTTTAAAAAAAAAATGGCATTTATGGAAAATAAAAACAAAACAAAAAAAACACATTTTTATTTTATATAAAAGGGTTATCTACCCCTCTATACAAAGTAAAAATTGTGGTGATAGGTCCGCTTTAACAAGGGAAAACAAGAACTCAAGTCATTTTTTGTCACTAATATTTCTCTTTTTCCAATTAAAACTTAAGTAGTTTTCCTTGTAATTATATAAGTGTGAATATTGTCAAGCAGAAAAGAAAGGTTAACCCATGGGAAGCCCATGGGACGCCCATGGGACTTGCAGCATTAGCAGAAACCCAACTACTTAATATAGATAGTAACAACTTTTTGAATTAATGGAGTATATCCATAATAAAAACACTGAATTCTTTTCCCAGAGGATATCTGCTGCATAAAGGTTAAAACATATTAACTCTACATCATTATACAATGTAATGTATGCTGGTACTATTGCTAATAATCACTTTATGTTGGAAAAGAATGGTTAATGATGCATTGAGATCTATTTGCCTACCTACTGAAATGTCACACATCAGTATAAGGTTTAGAAGACGTTCCATGCATGTTCTCGACAGGTTCTGTCTGCAGGGGAATGAAAACCAGTAATATATGTTTTCCACTCAGGAAAACAAACACAAATGAAAATAAAGTTGGGATAAAAACAAAAAAACATTTTAGAAAACATGGCTATTCATTTAAAGGAAGGTATGGATATGATGGCAGCTAGTTATTAAAAAATAAAGAAGTATCCTCATTTTTTCAAGACATTTTAAAGAATTTTATGGATTTAGGAAACCAAATATTATCTGTTTTAACGTATTTTAAGCTTGTTTCAAATGCCACTGGTTTCACAGTATATAAGTCTTAAAGAGTCTATAGAAAAACTTGTAAATTAAAAGATTACACTGGAGAAAGCAGTTTTTGTTGAGTTAGATCTTACACTTGTTTTTTTTACTGATTCTTGGGTGGTGAATCCAGAAATGACCCCAGTTTTCTGCTATCACATCCAATTTTTTACGATACAGGGTATCCTCCATTTTTGTCAAAAAACATACAAGTTTTACATACAATGAAAAAATAATGAAATAATAACTT
>NW_027321905.1:0-2003 GCF_032062135.1 Pyxicephalus adspersus | reverse complement strand
GCAATGCATACAGGAGAGGGATTTCACTTTAGGGGGTATTCCCTGGTGGTGGGCGGAGGCATTAGGGCGGGTCCGGCCTAGTGTGCTCCCGCCAACCCCATTATTGGCCTAGTGGCCATAAAACTTTGCTGACCCCCGCTTTAAAGTAAAGATAACAGAGACTGCGATTGTCTCATGGAATCAGGAAGGATTTTTTTTCCCTTGTTGGAGCAAATTGTACCAAATTTTGCCTTTCTCTGGACCAACTATGTCCATAGGGTTTTATATCAGGGATATGTTTATTTCCATAGGGGTTGTACTTGAAGGACTTATGTCTTTTTTTAACCAAACTATGTAACCTGACAAAGTTTTGCTGAATAAATTTGATGGAAATTCTGCAGAAAATCATTCTTCACCAGGATCAGTTCCCTGGAAATGCTCCGCTCATCCCTACGCTTTGATTTTTTAAACAGCTGCAAAAAAAAAAAAAACAGAATTCACCAAGAGCTTTTCTCATTTTTAGTATTCACGCCACCAAGTACAAACAAACCCATCAGAGGTGAGAGGCGCGGGGAAATATTTGTTTTTCCATAGCTTGTTGTCAATGTAACATTGTACCTCTGTTATCGTGTGACAGTTTGCAGTGGAAACATTGCAGTCTGTTTTTTTATTGATTTTACAAAAGTTTGTCACATGTTTGTGTTGTTATCTAAATCTGCTCTTTGATGTTGAAACACTTTAAAAATACTTCTAGGGAAGCTGAAACTTTATTTTTGGAAACAAAACGTACACAATGTGACACAACCGGTTGTTGTAAAAATAGGACAAAAGTTCCTCAATTATGTAAGATATCTGAGCCAGCCAGCCCGACCATTCCATTATTATATTAATATACATTATATTTATTATTTTTTAATCATTGTATACAATATTTTATTGTAATTGTTTTTTTTGTTTAGAGAATTAATCTTTTTCTTTTTGTATTTTGGAAAAAATGAGTGTCAAGATTTTTAATGTAGTATTTAAAATGTAAGCTTAAAGCAGACTTTGCATCACATTTTCAACATTATATAAGATTGCGGCTATCCCTTTTATATTATGAAAAAAATTGTTTTTAATATTTTAATTTTATTATTTTTATAACTTTTTTTTACAATAGCCCCTTCCCTTCCATCTTTACTGCCGTGGCACTAGGACTGGGATACTTGCATCACATGGCACAGCTAAGTTGTGCTTCCGGCACTTGGCCACGGCTCTCATTTACTGATGCACCTTTTCTCTTTGAACAATTACAGGGTGCCTTTTATTTTGTGAGCATGTGATTGGCTAAGGGAAGAAGGAGCAGATAAATTGGGCAATACGCCATTCCCAGCTCATTCCTAAAAAAATGTTAATTGATCAGTAGGGATGAGCGAGTTTTTAAAATTTGATCTTGCTGCAAATTCGGCCATTCTCACTTACCAAAATTGTAAGCGAGAATGGCCAGTGTAAATTTGCCGACCGAGCTCAAAAAAAAAAAAAAAAAAAGATTGCGGCCTGTGCTGATCAATGAATGCGCCGGCTCATTCATTTCATTCATCACCTCAGCCAATCAGAGAGCACTAAAGGTTTTGAATGGGGATACTTGTCCCCATTTAACTTCTAGTGCCGGGGATCACAAACAGGAGGATTCCCAGGGAATCCTATTAATCCTCCTGTTATAATTTCCTCAATCTTCCGATGGTTTTGCAAAATCAGTTCGCCAAAATTTTGTGGAACCATCGGAAGTTCGAGAAAATTTTCATCCCTATTAATGAGTGAATGTTCTTCACTCAATGCTCCCCCACATTGACCACCAATTGGCTCTGAACGCTATTGGTGGTTAAACAGGGGAAATGCCGCGGCCAGACTCATCCATCCTCCCCTTTACTCCTCTTCTGCCGCCTCTCCTTGTAATTCTCTTCATCGGCTTCCATTTCACCTTAGAATCAAATTCATCTCCTGTGCTTTGCCTTCAAATCCCTCCACAGTTCTTGTCCCACTTA
>NW_027321904.1:0-2003 GCF_032062135.1 Pyxicephalus adspersus | reverse complement strand
AAAAAAAAGTTATGGCAATAAAATATCCTAAATCTTACAAAGCACAATTGTTACAGACTCTCTGTAAAGGCAACTCCAGGCAAAATTATTAGTAGGTTTTTATTAAATCACTTTCCATCTTAACTAATTGATGTCCTGCAAATCTTTGCTCCCACACACAAGATTAAGGGCTCACGTTGATTGGCGGTTTCCTGCAAATGATTTGCGTTTGGGTCCAGGTTAAACACAGGTCATCTAGACATTATTGAGCAGTACACTTAGCAGCTCAGATGCTGTGTTTGACCTGCATTGAGTTGCATTTGTTTGGATGCAGCATGTCTTATTGAGGTGCATATGTAAAACACAGCCTTTTCCTTTCAATTCCTTTATTATACACATAGGGCTTGAAAAGAACACCCATTAACGTGAGCTCTGAAAATAAGTATTTATTGGGCTTTAGCAGTGCTGACTTTGAGTCATTGAACCTGATTTATTAAAGCTCTTCATGGCTGGAGAAGATACACTTTCATCAGTGGGAAGGTGGGGGATCCAGCAAACCTGGAATGGATTTTCTAAAAGTAATTTGCTATTTGCTGGCAATTGTTTTCAATCCTGGACTAGATCCATTCCAGGTTTGCTGGATCTCCCAGCTTCACTGATGAAAGTGTATCCTCTCCAGCCTTTAGAGCTGGAGAGCTTTAATAAATTAGGCCCATTAAAAGAATTTTAAAGAGAAGATATTTACCAATATTATATACGCTTGATCCAGATACATTTTCAGGAATGCTCTTTCTAGTGTTTATTTGGATATGCGGGAATAAAAGCTAGATCATCGCTGCTGAGATAAACACACTTAGAGGAAGTCTCATGTATTCATTCAAACCATATCCAACACACGTACTTACAAAAAAGGACCTGAGCACAGTCACTGTGAAGCACTACTAAGCCTGCATATCCGAGGAATAAATATGGCTGCCCCTGCACAATTTTTCATCTACAAACTAGGCAGAGGGCAAGATTTTTTATCACCTAAAATGGGCAGCATGGTAGTTTAGAGGTTAGCACTCCGGCCTTTGCAATGCTAGGTCTCGGGTTAGTATCTCAACCAGGACACTATCTGCATGGAGTTTGCAGGTTCTCCCAGTGTCTGCGTGGGATTCCTCCGAGTAGATTTAAAAAACGTGCAGTTAGGTTAATTGACTTCCCTCCAAAATGTATTAGACATTAACATATGACTATGGTAGGACATTAGAATGTAAGCCCCTTTAAGGGACAGTTCGTAACATGACTGCGGGCTTTGTACAGCACTGTGTAATGAGTTGGCGCTATATAAATACTGTGTAATAATATTAATGTATCTAAATATAAAAACTAATACACTAACCAATTAACTAACTAAACATACACAATTTAGTTTATTCATAAATAGTTTAAATATTGTTCAAACACTTATCATCTTAACTAATTTTTTCACCCACAAATCCCTTTTGCTGCAACACACCAGACTAACAGCTCATGCATGGTTTCTTGCAAATCACATACATTCATTAATGATGTTACATTCACATTCAAATGCATACATTCATATACATAAACATACACACGTACACACACACACACATATTATATATATATATATATATATATATATATATATATATATATATACACACACACACATATACACACATTGTATATATCGGTTACAGTTTCTTTTTAAACAGCATGTTGAGAATGGGTATAACCAGTGCAGTCAGCAAGGCAGCTTAAGATTTGCAGGCACTCTCCCATGTTATGCACTTACATAAACACATTAATGCTCATACCTCATAAAACATAAAATGTGCCATTTTGACCCCTTACCATTTGCCTGAAATCACTCCGCAGCATTTTTGAACACGGTCACACTGACAGACAGGGTGACGCTATTAGACGCAGTGGTTTATTTCTGGAAAATAAACCTAGCTACTTCTCAAATTGACTCCAGTTTACTCTCACAAAAATAGGCTTGAGAAAGTGAATTG
>NW_027321903.1:0-2003 GCF_032062135.1 Pyxicephalus adspersus | reverse complement strand
ACTGGAGGTGAGATCTCTGTAGATCATACTTTGCTCAGCTGCATGCAAGGCTGCAGGCAGGATATAGTAAGGATAGGACAGAATCTTAAAAGACAAAGCTTGATGAGTGTAGACAAACTCAAACACAAAGCCTGGATTCTAACCCTATTGAACACATTTGGGCATAGGATTTAGATCTTTTTATCTAGTGTTAGTATGCATGCCCATGATTTAGAATAGGACGTCCAACTGACAAATTTGCTAAATATAAATCCTTGTTTTAAAAAAAAATATTTAGTCATGATAAAGGATCTCCAGAGCAATATGGCTATCTAAAGAGACATCACAGCAGAGAATTATGCTTTGCAGGTTCCTTTAGACTTAGATATCTGATAGGGGGGAGAAGTCACTGTTTCGATCATTTATTGAAATGTTACCATTAGACTTTTTTCAACACAGCTGAAAAGTAATCCAGCTAATGATATAAAAATAAGAGTAGAGCTCCCTCTGCTGGATAGAACAAAATTTACCATTTTTCTTTTTTCAAACACGACCAGATTAAGAAACGATATACAAGACCCACTGCAAATTACCTTCAATGGTTCAATTGAAAATACAAAGGGTCAGACTCACATAATCAGTATAGAAAAATAACATATATATTATTTGGTATATAACAATATACCAAATAAGAATAAAGTCCTATTGATGTTTATGTGCTAGGGTACCTTGCTATAAAATGCTTGCATTGTTGTACATTACAATAGACAGTAATGCATGCATGACTTTTAGGCTTACGCATTGTGTAGGTGGGTCATTCTTGCATGGTCTACCCTAATGAATTAGGCACTAATGAGCAACATATAGAATGCAATGACCCAGAGCAATGTGAATGGGCTCTCAAATATTTAAAATACATGGCAAAATATTATTAATTACTATAATTCATGTCTTATACCAAACTTGGGCAGTGAAGTCAAATCGAATTCTATACCCACACCATAAAAACATGTTGGTGGTTGAAACTTCCTTAATTATTATTATTAATAAACAGGATTTATATAGCGCCAACATATTACGCAGCGCTGTACATTAAATAGGGATTGCAAATAACCAGCTGTGCATCAGGGCTGTGCAAATCTTAGGGTTGAATGGACAGAAAATCAAGTTCCAGCAGCCAGACAAATATTATATATGCAGTTCAGTGTTGTTTTTAGCTGTTTGCCGGGCATTCAGCTATAAGGCTCACATTTTGCTATTCCCAGGGAAGGTATAATGGATTTTATGGGGTAACGATGTGTAATCTCATACACAAGAAGTGTTCTTTTGTTCCAGGCTGACATTACTGAGGAGCTCTGTACAGGAAACTCATTTGAAAGCACTTCAATTGGCATTGTACAGTCTCAATTACTGGCTGGTGACAGATAAGCCATAATCACATCTCGCTATCCACATGGAACGATCCATAATGTCTTCTCAGACAGATCTGGCACGTTTTCCTTCCTGCTGACCCCAGTTCTTTCCTGTGCCCGCTGCTTGACCGTGAGCTGATTATTCACAGGCCATTTATATGAAAGGGGAGAAATAAATGAAGCAAGAATGCTCACATATATGAAAGTGTTGGGTATAAGAAGAATGATTTTTGACAATCTTACTGCCAACACAGACCCGATAATGCTTCACGTGCGTAATATTTAGATCTGAGCTCCCCTTTAAAACTGAACTCTATTAATGTATTCATTGTTATTATTTTAGCATATTAAAGCTAAACTCCAGACACATAAGAATAAACATTTAGAGAAATCATTATCCAATCATTTTTTTAAGCTGGGTGGGGTGGGGAGAAGCTGTGGGCTGGTGGCCCTTGTATTGTTAACAAACTTTCCAGTGAGCAACCAAAAAGCAGCCGCGTAGATGCTGAAAAGTGCCGGGTGGAGCACCCAGCTAAAAGGGTCTGGGGAGAACACTGATTATGTATATTTATTAAAATAACTGTAGGACTATTTATAAAACAGGAAGTCAAA
>NW_027321902.1:0-2003 GCF_032062135.1 Pyxicephalus adspersus | reverse complement strand
GTGCCAGGGGATCAAAAGGGCTTTGCTGTAAATATGGGCCCCACCAATGCTTGTCAGTGTTCTCCCCAGCCCCTTTTAGCTGGGCACACCACCCGGCACTTTTTAGTAACCACCTGGCTGTTTTTGGGTGGTTACACTACAGAGTCTGCCACCTGCCTACAATTTCTTCCCACCCAGCTTAAAAACATTTTGTGTGCTTGTTTTTTAATCTTCTGCAAAAAAAAATACTGTGCATTTGTAATGGATAAAACTGGACCTTGCTATATTATGTGACCCTGCCAACCCTTGTCTTCATTCTACCACAATTCTACTTGAAAAAACAGAAATTCTACTTATTATCTAAATGTATATAAATTGCAAAGTTGGCCTTGAATTTCAATTAGAAAAAGTGGAATCGAAATTTCCCAACCGGCCAACCGGCCTTTTTAGTGCGTCGATTTCAGAGCTTCCTGTTTCCTCCTGTCAGATTACAGTCCAGACACCTATGGCTATCTGGAAAAAGCATACTAATTCTTGGCATCCCCAGCACTCTGTGATGTTACTTCTTGGCATCCCCAGCACTCTAAGGCTGTGCACAGTGGAGAGGGATTTTAGGAGCAGATTTGTCCCTGGCTTCATCCTGCCCTGTGATAGGGCACTAGGACTTTATAGCCTTTCTGCACACAGTCCCCAGATGCCTAATGTAGCATTACACTGGACTGACCTGCTGGTGTGTTTATTTGTTGGATTTACTGTTTTGACTCTGATCCTGTGATTGTATGCTGCCTGGACTGACCTTTGCATGTGACTCTGACTCTTTTGTCTAAACCCTCGGATGCCTTGTTTGGTTGACTGATTACCTGTTTATGACCTCTGGCTCTGTATTCTGGTCGTATCTCCGCTAGAATACTCTGTACCGCATTATCGGTGGGCTCCTGGTCCTCTGTCAGTCCTTCCCAGACACTATTTTTTGTGCACAGAAGTCCTGGGGGCTACCGTGTGCTTGGATGGCTCAAGTAGCCTCCCAAGGCTGTGAGCAGGGGATTGCTATAGGCAAAGATTCCAGCATTTAATTTGGGTAATGACGTCTGGTGAGCATTGGTACTGGACCACTGGTCTTACACTGGGCCTTTTCTTACCTATTTCTACCAACCTCTGTATAGCTGAGGTCATTATGTGTAGGACAAGGCAAAATGTTGATTTTGTAGTATTAAACAAATGCCAAATATTGCTACACCATATTATGAACCCGTTAGCAAAACATACATTTTACAATATTCAAAATCTTCCCATAGAAACATGTATGGCTTGCTCCAGTTTTAGCCATAGCCAACCCTAATGATAACCGCTGGCACAACTCATCCTAGAGTTTAGGAAGTGGCTAGCACTTTTGATTTAAAGCTTTGGGGTCTCAGGTCCAAATCTTGGCCAGGACACAGTGGAAGGAGTTGTATATTCTACTTTAGTTTCCCTTCTACATTTAAAAACACATTTGCAGATAAATTGGCATTCCCTCAAACAATTGGCCTCACGCTATGTTAGAGACATAGATTATGAGCTTCTCTGGGGGATAGTTAGTGACATGAATATGGACTTAAGGCTGCTGCATGGGGCTGACAGTGCATTATAAATACATAAAACTTTTCATGTTCATTACATAATTTTTTATTGTAATGCAGGCACATTGCAACTGGTTAGATGGGCCAGTAGGGCCCTTTCTGAAAACCCTGCCCCAGTACCGTCACAAGCATTAAACCTGATGCAATTAGTGTGCTTACTTTTTGTAGTTATGCAAATATTAAAATGTCTTAATGCGTGGATGGCAGTCTGGAGGAGTGGGCATGCCTAGGCAGACTATCGTTGCATGCAGACTGTCCAAGTAATGCCCACAATTGATGGTGAGCCTATATTATGGAAGAGACTGATATGCAATAAAAGGGCAAATGCTAGATGATAATGGATTCTCTACAGCCATGAAATGAGGCACCTTCTTTCCCGCTTTTTTTTGGCTCCTATTACACATT
>NW_027321901.1:0-2004 GCF_032062135.1 Pyxicephalus adspersus | reverse complement strand
GCTAAATCTTTTTAAGCCCCAAAACACGATAGTAATAAATAAACCCAATACAGTTCTTTGAATGATGCCATTCCTATTCTATAATGATAATAATGAAACTAAAATATTTATAATAAATTATATTATAGTATACCATGCATGTCACCATAAAAACTAAAGTCCAATCCAAAGGGTATATTGTGAGTCCTTTTTTTAAACTGAGAAAAGGAATTGATCATCCTGTGGAAAACATTTCTTTACAGCTGATTTACAAAATAACACATTAGCACATACTGTCCATTCTCCAGGTCCTTTACATGGCACACTGAGGCTTCCACCATGTCTTTGGGATTAGTGTAAGGATTAAGAACGATGGGTCTTTCTTCATGGTGATAGTGTCGTGTTGTTCCATTTGCCTTATATGCAAGAGGACTGGCCTTCCCATTAGGAGACAATTCTTCCTTTTCCCTGTCTTTTTCTGGCAGAACAACTTCAACTTTTACTTCCACTACAAAAGTAATGGGAAATCTTTTAGTGCTTTGTATTGTATTTGTAATATTGTAAAATAAAATAGTGTAATATTGTAATTGTACAAAATATTTCAAATACTAGGACATGATGTCACTATACATATATATATGTGTATATATATATATATATATATATATATATATATATATTCTCTATATTATGACAGGATTTAGTTTTTTTTTAAGAACCAATATCTTGGAAGGCTGACAGCTTTCTAAAGTATTCACCTAGCTAGTGTTTCTAAGTTTTTAGAAGCATGTTGAAACGTTATTGGTAGATGAAAGAACCAGAAAGCTACAAAGATTAGAAACGACTTGTTTTAAAGCTCTTTTTTGTTTTAATAGAGTTTGGGCACAGGTGCATTTTTAAGCAGTAAATAATGCCTAAAGTTTGCTGTGTGTTTCATAAATTGCTTGCTAATACCAGAAATTTGGTAACCAATTGGACTGCAACTTGCTCTGCAAAATGACATTTGGGAGTCAAAGGCTTTTAAGCATGCATTGTATGGATAAGAATTTGGGTTCTGCAGTTGGGGAAGGGGAAACAGTCTTTTTTTATTATTATTATGGTTTTTATTAACTTTTATGTACGGAAGAAAATAAATTGAACATAAAATCCAAATGCTTTTTGTGGGCACATAGTTTTTTTCTCTCTTTTACTCTTATATTTCATCCTTTTTTTGGCAGACGCAAACACATTTAATAATTTCTTTTGAAAACTCTAAAATTTTAAAAACTTAATAATTAAAATTAAAAAAATTAAATAATTGCATTTTTTAAATAATAATGAACATGTCAAAACCCTGCACTTTTCAAACTCTCCCCTGCTGTTACAAGATTGAAGGTATTTGAAATTATTTTTATTATTTTGTCCTAGGCTTGCTGCCTACAAACTTTATTAGCCTAAGCTTATTATAGTAAACATTCTGTGCTCATTTCAGCATAACATTCTGTATGTGAAAGAAACTGAAGTGTAATTTTCCTTGGATTAATTGTAACCTAGAGCGTTCTTTAATCCTCCCTGCAAGAGTACAGAATTAACATTCCTTCCAGCAGTCACCCTGCAGAGTCTCTAACTCTGACCCAGTTTGTTGCACATAGCAGTATGACATATAACATGCAATATAATAATAATGGGCTCTCACCTGGCTTGGGTTTGGAGAAGCAACCCCCCATGATGGTTTAATTACGAAAAAGAAATAAAAACGCTAAATATGCAATGGTCCCCTAAAGACAGGAGTTGGATGGAATCTAAGCCATACTTTGGTTGAGTAGATACTATAAGTGCCTAAAATTTAAAGTAAAGATGATGTTTGTCAAAACAGTCGACATAAACTGCCTCTTCATGTTGGGAGGTATCTTCATAGCCTGTGTAAGACATAATAGTCCGGTTAGAAAGATATACATTGAACTCTACATTATTTATCCTCAACATTTAGCAATCCTTGCTTCTAACATTGTCAACATATTACCCAATGACTACAACCTGATATAC
>NW_027321900.1:0-2005 GCF_032062135.1 Pyxicephalus adspersus | reverse complement strand
TACATTACATACACTCAGCCCAGAGGACAGCACAGCGCCCTCTTTCAAAATTGGTTCTTATGACCTGCCACACACATAGACCCTAACTTACTAGCTACTGCAGGTCTAATCTCAGTCTCTGGTATTTCAGGCGCCAATCCTATAATGCGGTGCGTGCAAGATTTTACTGACCCGGGTCTTGTTCTGGATCCAATGATGTCTTTAAACTGAACAACAGCAACAAGTCTCTTCAGCAAACATGAGGTCCTGCAAGACAGACAGTGCTCCGTTCCTCAGCTCCTTTCAGCCTTTCTGGAAAACAATCCTTTTCCTCTGGACAGGACCTGCCTTGGACATTGGTCAGCCTCACTTAGCCACAGCTCCTGAGACTCTAAGACGCGCTGACACTTGGATGCGAGCGGATTCTGTTTCACACACAATCTTTGCAAAATGTCTGCTCTCCTGCTTCCTGCTTCCTCTTACTTTCTCAGAACAACCACAACTGGCAACCTGTTTAGTGTTAAGAAACAGCGGCATCTTGTGGCTGAAATGCAGAACGACAGTCCTATATTTAATTACAAACATTGAACAGTTAGAGCTGTTTCTCAATCTCACATATGTTCCCATATTGGTTATAGATATTGATTTAAGAGGATCAGACTTGTTTATGAGTACAGATATACTTAGACTGATGAAACCCTAGTGAATAGTGAGTAACATAAATCAGTAAATCAGTACCATTGCACTTAAGAATAACTGCCTTAGGTTAGCCTCCACTGAGGACATCTTCCTGAGACACACTTTTCTGGATTGACTTCCATGTTTGCTTCTGGATGAACTTGTTTTGCTTCCTTGCAATTGCCTATCAATGTGACCTCTCCCAGAGGAACAGGAGGATTCAGTGTATCCGAGTGCCCAAGCCATGGAATATGCACAATATTTCAGTCTGCAGCACACGGTAATGGTCAGTTTCCAGCCCGGGAATCTGCCAAGCTGGATGCATAATCTTGTAAGATGTCTGCTTCACAAGGTATTGGTCAGTTCCCATCCAGGGATTCTGCCAAGCTGATCACATATTCCTGCACACTGACGGTATTGCTGATATAGCATAGAAGGGAGGCTCGGTCACCTGCACAGCACTGCACAGCAGAAGACATGCAAAGGGATTGGCAGACATACTGCGCTGACTAATGAAATGTGTGTAGTCTGATAATATGGTGATGGCTACAGGTAGTGTATCTGTTAACATCCCCAGCGGTAACCCCGAGTGTGACTCGGGGTAGAAAAAAGATGCTGAGAGCGGTAACCCCAAGTCACACTCGGGGCAGCTAAAACAATAGAAAACAATAGTAAATCGAGTCTTACCTGATCCATCAGCGTCCTTCTTCGCGATCCCTGTCTTCTCGCTTCCTCCGGCCAGCATCCTCTGCATCGGTTGAGTGACCAGCGAGTTCCCGGTGACGTCAGAGCATGCGGACGCTCTGTTGGGGGGGTGTAGCGCGAATTTCAAATCTATTTGTATTGCATTCAATACAAAATAACTGTATTGGATGCAATACAGTGAATTTATATGTGTAAAAGCAGTACATTGTCTTTCATGAACATTTATTTTACAGTGTAATATAATAATATAATTATATTATTTAATTTTTTAAAACATTTTTTTTAAGCTGGTCATTTTCCACAGCTGCCATTGGGTTTAAAGAAGACTATATTTTGAAGGGAAAAAAACAGACGTTGTTTACCACCATGTTTTGGAGGGAAAAATCCAGACTTGTTTACCATGTTTTGGAGGGGAAAATCCAGACTTGTTTACCACCAAAAAGCAGACAGCCTGACCTTTTAAATGTCTGGTTGTAGCTCTGTTGATATGTCTGGAAACTTGTTTTTGTCTGGAAAACCTGCTGTGTCATTGACATTGGGTATCATTAAAGTTCTAATGTAAAGCTGCGTACACACCTGCAATTTTTCTCGTTGGAAAGGATCTTTCACGATCCTTTCCAACGAGAAAAGACTGCACGATGCA
>NW_027321899.1:0-2005 GCF_032062135.1 Pyxicephalus adspersus | reverse complement strand
GAACGATTTTTGCCCAATCGATCGTTCGTCGTTCGTTCGTCGTTCATTTCCAACGATAAAAATTGGAAGTGTGTACGCAGCTTTAGAAACCTGTCTGCAGAGATAGTCCTTTGTCTTCTTGCAGCCATTTTTAGGCACAACTTCAGCCTAAAACTTAATCTGCAATTACTGTGCAATCTTTGGTTTCCCTTTTTCCCCCTGCTCCATTAAAATGCTAATTATAATTTCAAATGAAACATTTCTATTTTCATTATATACCTTTTTAGAAGCAATGACTTCATTGATGAATTTCTTTGTTTATTTGTGCACTAGCTGATTACCCGGTGTTCCCCGGTTAGTTAGTTATTGCAATCCTATAATATACAGGAAAAGGAATCAAATAAAGCTATATTGCGAAATCAAAGAAACAAAAAAAAAGTTTTCTCTGAAGCTCTGTAGCAGCTCTCTTGCGTAGCGTGGCAAGTCTTCTTTTCCTGTGCTCGGGATTTTCTTGTCTACGGTGTTGTTTCATTTTTTTTTGCCTTTGATTGCATTCGGCCAATTGCCTTACGTATTCCTGAAGGCATTATTACAGAAATTTGTAAAAGAGTCCAAAAAAAGGAAGTGTAAGCAAAATGCACACTGTCACCGCGCAATACATACACACATACATACATAAATGCAAATATACCTCTGACAAATGTACAAAAATCACAGCGCTGTACAAAAATCAAAGGTGCACTCACATGAGTCTGAGTCATATGTCTAGCAAGTTGGGTTGAAATGTGTCAATGCGTTTCCTAGTGATGACATACACACATACATACATACATACATCCAAATATAGCTCTGACATATAGCACAGCACTGTACAAAGATGACTGGTGCACTCACATGAGTCTCAGTCATATGTATAGCCAGTTTGGTTGAAATGCCTCCATGCGTTTCCGAGTGATGGCGGAACATACACACATCCAATTTTTTATATATAGATTGCAGGCACGTTACTGGTGAAGAAGAGGAGAGATTTCACTGTACATGGCTGCGTGGAAACATCTCAGCACCTTCTATCATGCAGAACAACTTAGGATAGTAAGGGCCATTTCAGATTTGTGGCTGACCACAGAGTTCTGCCACAGACTTAACCATTCTCCCAACCACTCCAATTCAACTGAAAGAGAGCGTTAAAAACAATTTTGTGCACATGCCTTACCATGGCTGCAGTGTGAAACTAAAAAAATAGTTTTGGATAAATGAATTAGGCTTTCAGTATACCTGTAGCTGAATTGCACATGTTAAACAGCTGCCCACATTTCATAGCAGATGCTTTTAGCTGCCTACAAGCCATATTTATTTATTTAGGAACATCTTGGGTGCCCACTTCCCATGCCTAACAAATCTGGCCCATCCCTAGCCATGCCACTGGCGAATCAGGCCTATTACAACAATAATAATAAATGTTGTGGCTCAGTAAACATAAATGGGCAGACCATGAAAGGTGATCAACATTTCCATACCAGAGTACCTGTATTTAGGGATCCCAAAACTGCTGCATTAGCAAAGAATGTTATACCACATATAGCTTTTTTTCATTGTTGTTTTCAGTGTGCACTAATACATGCATGCTAACACACATTGGAGTAAAGCATGGCAATACACCTGCTCTATGTGTACTGTGTTCTGGTGTTAATTATTCAAAAAGGCACTAACCCATTGTACAGTATGTGTGTTGCATTAGAAGACCATTCAAAATGAATGAACTTTCTTAACACAATGCATATTACTGTTATAGTGTAAATCCATGTCTCAGGGTAATAGTAAAACAATTTACAATAACACACCCTTAGTGACAGATACAAATGCAGGGAGGTTTCTAGAGTCTTAAAAAGACCTGGGTTCCCCTGAACACAAAACCTAAAGTGTTACAAGACCTAAAGGATACAAGACTTCTCTAGAGCTGCTCCAACTCTCTGGAATGGTCTTCCTCGTCCTATTCGGCTTGCTCCTACTTTCTGCTCATTTAAAA
>NW_027321898.1:0-2005 GCF_032062135.1 Pyxicephalus adspersus | reverse complement strand
TGCGCTGGTAAATGTCCATCCAAAAGAACTAAAACTACATGAATACATGCCAATGAAGTCTATTGTTGCTCTTTAATATAACCCTGATAGTGACAATGAATTATGAGTGGTGTTTACTTTTTACAATTATGGCCCTGTTTCTTCAGCATGTGAATTAATTTATGATAGCTACCCAAGAGCTTTTTTTACCACGTACAAGTAAATTATTTAAAGTTGAATAAACTGAAATCTTGTTACTTCCTTTTCTTTGATAGGCAGGTAGTTTTTCTAGAAGTGCAATCACTGATTTCCCAGCAGGTACACATTCATGCAGTCATAGGTGTCACTGCCAAAATCCCATAGTTAAAGGTTAGGTGTAATTAAAAATCCCTTTACAAGTTTTAAAGTGGACCTTTCACTGAGAGATACGTAAACTGCAAATTCTGACTTGATTCTAAACGTAAAACTTGCTTGGTTGGTGTTCTGATTCTCTGCCTTCTGAATCCCTGACCCAGAATGAGTATACAGCTCAGGTCTCCAGTAACTGAGTTATTATTATTGTTTTCACATTTTTTATTCTTTATTGCCTCTCAGTGGTACTGATCTACTGGTCTCCTCTTTGCAGTTACTCCTTGTTTTTATACCAACATTGACAGATTTTACAGATGGTTTTCTGATGAACAAAAAGAGACCATGTCTGTCTAGTATGTGTTTGGTAATCTCTATCAGAAGCCTAACAACAGAGGAGACAGAGCTCTGTCACCCTATAACAGGATATGTCTGAACAAAGACCTCCATGCCAGGATCACCAAGTATCATTTTACTGACGGATAAAGAATATTTTAAAATCTTGGCCTTCAATTTTAAAATTCCATCAACATTTTACAGAATATATAAGATTTTACTGATTGTATTTACGTATACTTTAGAAGAGGGCACTCCTTCTGACCTGAGAAAAACATAACCTTATAAAAAGGTTTCCATCATGTAAGAGCTGTCCAAATGTGGAAAAATCTTCTACATTTTCCAGCTCAGTAGATTGTTCCAGAAAAAAAGCTAATTAATAATGTAGAAATGGATACTGTAATACCATTGTAAAATGGCGATCCTTTTAGATTTAAGGAGGGATTTGTTTCCCTGTTGAAGAAAATTCAACCAAATTGATAACAAGGTTTTTTATACCATTCTCTGGATATACTTTGGGTTTATCTGGACACTGCTGACACAGCAGACTAATTAGTTCATCTATCCCCTTTTGGAATGCTCCTGAGATTCTCTACACAAGGAGGAGAAGTGTCTGATATCAAATCAAATTCAGTTTCTTACACCGCTTGCACTAAAAAAATACATTTATTTGCAGCATTCAACCCCACAAAATGTGCTCTTATTCTCAGGCTTCTTTAGTCTAGGGGTAATTCTTTGTAACTCAGTAAAAGTAAAAATGATAGTCAGTTCTGATGGCTAACCTCCAGTATTATCATCATCAAAGGCAATGAGAGAAAGGCTGGGTACACATGTGCAATAATTGTCATTGGAAAGGATTTTTCATGATCTTTTGCAATGACAGACAACTGCATGATGCATGAACAAGTGCTGTACATACAGCGCCATTCTGCTCTATGGGGAGGGGAGGGGGAGAACCACGGAGCGGCACCCCGCTGCTCTCTCTCCCCTTCACTTCCTTTACAAACACTCCCAGTCCATCATCTGTACATCCAGCAAGACTGTCGTTGGGACGATGCAAGATTCTCGTCCGCTATCAGCCCTGAGCCAATTATTAAAAGAGAACTATTGCACGTGTGTATGTAGCCAAACATCTGTGATCCTAAATGGGACTGCTTTTTGAAGTAATAGTCCCCAGACATAGCACACATGGACTCCTGTCTGGAAATACCTTTCATATTGCCCTGCCCTCTCCTTTGGCTCGTCTTGAAGATAAGACTTGAATCACTTGGATTAGACTCATCGCCAGGTTCATCCTTCCAGTGATCTATTGTCTAGGATCTGGAGCCTCAGGCCATCTTTG
>NW_027321897.1:0-2007 GCF_032062135.1 Pyxicephalus adspersus | reverse complement strand
TGTACAGGATCGGTGCTATACGATCGTTCGTAGATATCGTGCAGGATCGTTCGTCGTTCGTTTTCCAACAATAATAATTGGAAGTGTGTACGTAGCTTAACACACAGGTGATACAACAGCTGCCAGGAGACAAGACCTATTTTCCCATAACAAACAGATCACCAATATGGCCTTCAAAGGGCAATAAATCCATCCACCGGAGGAAACAGGAGATGGAGGCGTAAGTGAACAGATGGACTGGGGTGATGACCAAGCTGGACATTTATAGACCCCTAAACATAGATTCCAGCTGGAGATTTTTTAAATCAAATTTAGTTGGAAGGTCCATCAAAGGACATTAACCAATCCCAATCTAGTGGGGTGGGTGCCAACTGATGGTCATCGTACCAAACACAACCACTAACCAATCAAGGAGTCCCAATGTTACCTAATGGGACTTATATATATAAAAGGGGAACTAGAATAGTGGTGTTAGACTTCTAATCAAGCTCCTGGGGTACCCCTCAACATCTTTACAGGTAGCTATAACACATTCCTGAATTGCATTCCTATATTGTTCAGTATATGTCTCAGTATATGTTTATGCTATTATTTTTTATTGTTTTGATGTATTTTGTACTAAGTAGTTACTAGGTTATTGCAGGGGTTACTACTAATACCTTTATGTCCATGTGATATATATGTAACATTGATTGAAGTTCCTATGTGTTTAAATATCTGACAATTTTGCTGTGTACTTTGTCTTACTTTGTTTTCTTAATTAAACTGTTTGAATGACTAGCTTTTATTTGTGCATGAACCTTCTTTATTTGAATATCTATATGCATTGATAGGGGATATAATTTCCATATTTATGCAGATAAATATACCTAAATAACAGGTGACACTAAAGAAGCAGAAGCATAAATGCAGTTGTCAAGGGTAACGATGCGTGGTTCAGTCTAAGCACGTGGTGGCAGTCCACCTTTGAAGGTTTGTGTGGCAAGGGTTACCAGAGTGGTTAACCTTGCCCCGTGACGGCCCCTCTTCCGCCTGCTGATGCGTGGACTGTTGCTGAGGGTGCTGGAAAGTCTATGCACAGGATGCAGTCTGAGAGGGCATTTGTCACAACATGTGACAAGTGATAGACATGTGACATCTGTGATACAAATGTATTTGTATTTGCAGTAAAACTATATCCGAACGTCACTTTTCACAGCGGACATTCACACTGAACATATTGTCCCCCTTGCTTGTGATAGAGGCAGGATATGCATACCATTATCATGTAATAATACACAGCACTTCCACTTGTGATTTTTATTATCAAACTTTGGATTAAACATATGGGTTCATTTTGTCAACAAATAAATGAAACACCAAGCATTTACCATGAAAAACAACTGCTTTACAACTCTCCCTCCAGCACGCTATGCAGAAACAAATACCTGAGAAAAGTATCCCCATCTGGGACAGAATGGTTTTCTTTCAGTTCTAGGAATACCTGGCAACGAAAGCTGCTCAGTGAATTTTGACAGATGGGCGGTGATCAGGCAGGTAAAAATACTTCTTGAAGAAGGGACATCGCCTGTCCTTTTCTGCAATAAGGACATTGCTAATGCCAAATTTTTAAAGAGGAAATTTAGTTCCACTTTAACCTCCCGACCGTTAAGCCCGAGTTGCTCTTTTCGTTAAGCCCGAGATTTTCCGTACATTAAAATCCCCACTTACCCAGGTTAAATTATTATTTTGAGTACAATATAACCTAAAAAAGTAGCACTTACCCAAAAGAAGATGAAGCATTAAAGATTCTAACTGACCTGTAAAGGACTGTAGATACACACAGAACAGAGAGCAGGTGTGCGCTAATTAATTGCTATGATCTCACCAGTGGCAGCTTAACAGATCCTCCTTAATCGCGCAGCTGAAATCTAATCGCCGTAATTGGCAGATTCGCGACCCCTATTGCTCATTATTATCAAGGCAGGAATCGGGCTGGCAGTGAGGGGGCGAGTGTACGAGCGCACT
>NW_027321896.1:0-2008 GCF_032062135.1 Pyxicephalus adspersus | reverse complement strand
GTAAAGCTTAGAGTAGTGAACTGTAAGTACATAGTATACTCCAGCTGTAAAACAACGTATAATTATCAACCATGATGAATCAGCTAGATTGCTCTTGCAGGAAAATCAGTACTTTTGAATTTTTTTTATATTCATAAACTGATGTTTTGGGATGTTTGCTAGCTCTGTGAATTTTGACACTCCTGGAAAAGGCCAATGTTGACAATGCACCTTGGTCATAGCCTTTCCGTAAATTGGGTTTTTAAAGCTTTGGAATGCTAACCTGGTCAAGTTTTACTTTTTCTTGTTTGCATGCCATAGTGAAGCTTTTTAGAAGAGTATTCACATATCTCTTCCCAATAATATTTGTATTTTTGGGACAATTATAGAATGAGATAAGCAAATCCATTTTGTCTTAAGAAGACATTACTGTGCAATGAACTGGTTCCCTTGGAGGGCTTTGTGATTCCTTTAGCCATCACATTGTCATTATAGCCGTTATAGGTAGAACTTTTTTTTTCTGCAATTTGCCAGTTTCCTAAAACTGATTTAATTTACAGCATGCTGATTGTACTGTGCAAACAGACAATATATTTAGGAATTTGGTAATGTAATTTTAAATCAACAATCCAAAAAAAAAAATTGAGGGAGGGAATTATACAAATATAGCATTGCCTCTCTTTTTGGTGGATATATTTTTGCATATTACAAAATAGACTGAATACACTGTTAGTGATGCAAGATTATAGTAAAATGTGTTTTTAATTGAGCTTCTGATAATGTATGCTGATCTGTTTGCACTAATGGTACTACTCAAACTAATTCATAAAATCAAGAGATTATTAGATTATAGTTCCTTGCTATGTTTGTAAATTGCATTGAGTAATTTTGCTATTTATATATAATTTTTTTTAATCTTTCCCAGTAAGTGGATATTACTGTGTGTTCTGACTAATTGGTGAAATTAACTGACATTATATTATTATGATAAAATGTCTTATTACTGTATTGAAAAAAAAGAAACAATATAAATTGGATGAAAACCAGGGGAAGATAAATTGTTATTGTAGTAATGTGGATTCAGGAGTTTCATTGAGTTCCTCCAGAGTATAAAGCTATTTGCTAAACAAGATTATACACTCTGGGACAATAGGAAATGTGCATGTTTTATACCTCTGTCAGTGTGTGTTGTCTATTTATTCAGTAACTTCAGTTCAAAGGACCAAATAATATATTGCTCACATAACAAGTATCAAATTCTGAAGTCATCATTTTGCATGCATAGACAGCTATTATACGCTATTTTAAAAAAGTCATAGATTTTTTTTTTAACCTTTTGTTGATTTTTTTTATGAAGAAGTGTTTACTCTGTTGTTAGCACAGCATCACAAGTTCCAAAGTTCTATGACTCCACAGATAGAAATGAAAGGATTGTCACTAATCTGACACATTAGTCAGGACCTATACAGATAAAACCCCGGGTTACATACGGGATGGGGGTTACATACGAGAGGGACTGTAGGTTTGTCCTTAAGTTTAATTTGTATGGAAGTCGGAACAGGTACGTTAAATAAATGTAATTAGGAGAGATGTTTGTCTAAACATATTATTTGTTTTTACCTTTCTGTGCATGCACAGTGTGGTGTCAGTAACTGTATAAAATCCTCACTAAGTTTATCACAAAGCAGAAAAAAAAAACTTTATGAAGCCTAGACATTTATTAACTTCTGGAGAAAACTGTGCTTTGATATGCAAAAAGAAACAAGTGCAGAGTTTGTTGTGGTCATTAAAAAGTTACAAGAGGTTGCAAAACAGCACAGCCCTTAAGATCACCCACAACCTCAGCTGTGTTTACCAAAAGACTTCTGCAAGTCATGCGAACTGCCCCTCCCCCCCATCAAGCTTTGTCCTGCACACGAGGGAGCAGGGAAGCCCTGTTCGTATCTAGGAGTCATCCGTGACATTTTTCCATTTTTTTTGCTTTTGCTGTGAAAAATATACTTTTGAAAGCAAAGAATTATTTTTTTTT
>NW_027321895.1:0-2009 GCF_032062135.1 Pyxicephalus adspersus | reverse complement strand
TTTATCTCCTCTACTTGATTCTCCTCTCCACTTTTCTCCCCTTTCCCTTCTCTACTGTTCTCCTCGTTACATTCCCTCACTTTACCTTCCCTTGCTCCTTTTCTCACCCCTCCTCTTCTTTGTTACTTCTTCACTTCTTTTTCCTCTCCCCATCTCTCCTCTCCTCCATCTCTCTTCTCCACTCCTCTCCTAATTCCACAATCCCTCTGCATTTATTTTACCTTTTCTCAATGTTCTCTTTTTATCCCTTCTTCTTTTTCAACCTGTCTCCTCTTTTACACTTTCCCATATACTTTTCTCCCCTGCTTTTTCTGCTCATTTTCTGCCCCTTCTCTTCCCTACATTTTCTCCTTTCTCCTCCTATCCTCTAGCATTCTCACTTCCTTCCCTCATCTTGTCTCCCTTTCCCACTCCTTTCCTCTACCTCCTCTTCTTGCTTCTCCCCTTTTTTTCCCTTCCTCTCTTTCCCTTCCTTTCTCCATTACTGTCCTCTGCACATTATCTCTGCATTTCTTTCTCATCTCCTCCGCTCTCTTTTTATCCCATTATCCTCTCTTTCCATCGTTCCCTCCTTGTACACTTCCCTCTGAACCTTTCTCCCCCTCCCTTACCTTCCCTGCTCCATTTCTCTCTTCTCCACTTCTCCACTTCTCCCCCTTCTCTTTATTGCTGTTCCTCTTTTTTCCTAATCTCCCCTCTCTGTCTCTTCCAATCCCCCCTTTACTTTCCTCATCTTGTCTCTGCTCTTGTCCCACTCCTTTCCTTTTACCTCCTCTTCTTGCTTCTCCTCTCCACCTTTCTCCCCTTTTCCTCCATTTCCTTACCCCTCTCCCGTACTGTTCTCTCCACATTCCCTCTGCATTTCTTTCACCTCTCCTCCTTTATTCCCTTACCATCTCCCCTCTCGTCCTCTACTTTTCTCCCCATTACATTCAATCACTTTACCTTCCTCTGCACCTTTTCTCACCCCTCCTCTTCTTCGTTACTCCTTCACTTCTTTTTCCTCTCCCCATCTCTCCTCTCCCTTTTTCTTCTCTCTCCTTGCCTCCACTCTTCTCCATTCCTCTCTTTTCCCTGAATATTAATGCCACATTCCCTCTGCATTTATTTTACCTTTTCTCTATGTTCTCTTTTTATCCCCCCTTCCTTTTCACCTGTCTCCTCTTTTACACTTTCCTATATACTTTTCTCCCCTGCTTTTTCTGCTCATTTTCTCTCCCCTGCAATGCCCCTCTTCTCTTCCCTACATTTACTCCTTTCTCCTCCTCTTCTCTAGCATTCTCTCTTCCTTCCCTCATCTTGTCTCCTTTTCCCACTCCTTTCCTCCACCTCCTCTTCTTGCTTCTCCTCTCTTCTTCTCCTTCCTCTCTTTCCCTTCCTTTCTCCATTACTGTCCTCTGCACATTATCTCTGCATTTCTTTCTCCTCTCCTCTGCTCTCCTTTTATCCCATTATCCTCCCTTTCCATCGTTCCCTCCTTGTACACTTCCCTATGAACCTTTCTCCCCCTCCCTTACCTTCCCTGCTCCATTTCTCTCGTCTCCACTTCTCCTTCTCTTTATTACTGTTCCTCTTTTTTCCTAATCTCCCCTTCCCTTCTCTCCCAATGCCCTCTTTACTTTCCTCATCTTGTCTCTGCTCTTGTCCCACTCCTTTCCTTTTACCTCCTCTTCTTGCTTCTCCTCTCCACCTTTCTCCCCTTTTCCTCCATTTCCTTACCCCTCTCCCCTACTTTTCTCCCCATTACATTCCCTCACTTAACCTTCCCTTGTTGCTTTTCTCACCCCTCCTCCTCTTAGTTACTCCTTCACTTCTTTTTTCCTCTCCCCATCACTTCTCTCTCCTTGCCTCCACTCTTCTCCATTCCTCTTCCCTTTCCCTTCCCTGACTATTAATTCCACATTCCCTCTGCATTTATTTCACCTTTTCTCTATGTTCTCTTTTTATCCCTCCTTTCCATCTGTCCCCTCTTTTACATTTTCCTATAAACTTTTCTCCCTGCTTACATT
>NW_027321894.1:0-2009 GCF_032062135.1 Pyxicephalus adspersus | reverse complement strand
ATTTCAGCCCCTGTTGCTGCTGCAATGCATTCTAGACAGTGACAGATCTTACATGCTTATATATCATTATGTCAGCTAAGAATACCTGAAAGCTTTCTTTACAAGCTCCGCTCATTTTTATGCTTTAGAAAAATCTGTTTAAAAAAAAAAATATCATGCCACAGGATAATTTAAAAAAAAAGAAAATATAGAAAATAAATGAATTAATAAAAACGACAGAATCCTCTGTTATCTTAGTAGCCAGAGGAATCAATATCTCTAATTATGAAACAAAAGCATATTTTATTCCCTGCAGTACATGGCTGCCGGAGTCGAATGAGACTGCTTTAACTACACACCCTTGTTTTAATTTCAGCCTATTTAAATTAATTTTTTGTCACCCCTTAGGGAGAGCAGGTAAATGGCCGAAAGAAATGACGGAATTATAGTAAGAAATGGTTTAGTGCCACCAGTCAGGATGTAGTCAGGGTGGATTGGCTAGGGATTTAAACAAGAATATTTCAATGGTACGAGCAGATGTGCAGGAATTCACCATGAAAAATACATAATCGTCACTTTGGACTATCTGTCCTATAAATGTACGTCTCTCTCTGACCTGCTCTGCACACGTGACCTACTTTTCCGTCTAATGTATAAATAATACAAACTATTGTAACCTTCACCTAATAAAAGTGGGAAATTCAAACATGCCACTTGCTTCACCTGGATTTGGAATTCTCTTCTTCTGTAGATGACACTGCTGTCCCCTGGCCCAACTTTACAACTTCCTGTGTCACCTATATTTTCATTGGACAACAAATTAACAGCGAGATAATATTGATGTCAATGTCCATAAAGGAGAATAGAAATTGGAAGGGTAATATTAGAGTCCATAAATCCAACAGACATCCTTCCCCATCTTGCTTTGTGGGAAATGTGCACAATATGGGCAAAAGTAGCTGGATATTCCCTTCATATTAGATTCTGATACACAAAGTTGGCCCTATAAAGACATGGCTTTGTGCAGAGGATTGAGTAGCTTCCATAGGGCCCTGGCCTCAGCCCAATTGAACCCTCTTTGTGATCAAGTGAATGCCAATTACATGCCAGGTCTTCCCACCCAATACCAGTGCCTGAGCTCCCAAATGTTCTTTTGACTGAATGGGACCAAATACCCACAGGCATGTATAGAGAGACTTCCAAGGGGAGTGGAGGCAATTATATTCACAGTGAGGGTCATATTTAAGGCTATGATTTTGGAATGGGATGTCCAATAAGCTCATATTGGTATGATGACAGGTCCCCTAAATGTTTATGGGGTAGTGTCAGCATTGTGGGGGACACAAATGCCAATTACCCTGTTGTTATAGGGGTATCATCCTACTGCTGTATATAGATAGATAGATAGATAGATAGAGAGATAGATAGATAGGTAGATATACAGTATATACAATATAGCATACAGAAAGCAGTTATAGAAAATTGTAATTCACACTGCATTGGTCCGGAATAGTAATATACAAAAATCATGATCAAGTTATATATTGCACAGTGTGCCAGGCACAGGGGTCATGAGTACGTAATGCACAAAATGCAAGGATCAGGATTTGTAAAACACAATACAGAGGCCATGAGTTTGTAACACACATAATACAAAGTTCAAAAGAATGTAATGTACAGAATTCTGAATCAGAAGTAGTTAAGAGGTTTGCAACATTGAATGCAGGGAATGTAGAGAAATATGTAATACAAAGTTCTAAAGTATGTAATGCACAGAATGCAGGGGCCAGGAGTATGTGATGTGCAGTGCAGAGGTGAATAGTTTGTATCAGAAGGAGTCAGAAGTTTGTAATGCACAGTTCAGAGGCAAGATGTTTGTAACACACATTGTAGGGGTGAGGAATGTGAAATGCACAGAATGCAGGAGTCAGGAGTATGTAATGAACATTGTCAGAAGAATCAGGAGTCTTAAGTCAGAAGTCTGCATTGCACATATTACAAGGTCAGAAGTTTGAAACATATAGATAGAA
>NW_027321893.1:0-2010 GCF_032062135.1 Pyxicephalus adspersus | reverse complement strand
GACTTGACGTCTTACTTCTTGCTAGTGTCCATGGTGCCGTCCATGTGGCCATTTCATGCACCAAGCGATGCCAATTTCATGAAGGTGTGAAGCTTTATCATTTTGGAAAATTGTCTGGAAAAAAGACACCACAAAATCCTTTGGATCTCCCCTTGCAGCTTTTGCCATTATTTAAGCAACTCTGTTGATACGTCTAGAAGAGCTCCCTCCAATAGACTGTGCATATCTACCTCTCTGGAAGGCACAGGATCCAAACTCTTCTAACTTGCAGGGCTGTAGCCTTGGACTGTAGCAAAGGCCTCAGCATTTAATACTTCCAGTAGTGACGAGTCCCTGTCTGACCCCTATGGCACTATTGAGTCCTGTAGGGTCTGCAGGCAGGAGCTTGGTCAGAAAGGCAGACAAGGAACATTCCCAAAAGTGTTAAATGATGAAGATGTTGCTGGAGGCTTCCGATCTAGTAGAAGTTCTATTTCGAAGTCTTTAGTAAAAGGATCAAAGCTTTAGTACCATATGGGCTGCTACACATCAGCAGCCTGGTTGTCACACACATGGCCCAACTCATTAGCTTTACAGAGGATTCCATCATAATGGCTCTTACCTCACCTGTATTTGAGTAAAATTTAAATGCCAATGAATGTAAACACTCCTCAAGCTCAACTTGACAACCAAAACAAATCTGCTGGGGTATTGTGATTTACTAATACCGTAAGCATCTACCCACCAGGCATAGTTTTTTGAAGGGAGGAAAATACCAAGAAGCCTAGGGAAAACCCAAAATCATTTTTCTGCTAGGGAAAATAAACTATTGGTTAAAATTACTAGCTTATGGTTCTGCAGGTTTTATGTCACCATGTAGATGTAGAGCAATAAAGGCTATCGAGGGCACAAAGAGTTTAAATATTGCAATCTTTATGTGCATCACCGCTTAAACACACTCCCAGAAATGGAATGGATTGCTAGGAGACTCGTTACATACGCCCACCCCTGGGGTTAGACACATACATGAGCTAGAGCAAGATATTCCCCTACACATTTATATTTTCATGAAGATGAAGCAGTTTCCAATAAATGCAAATGCTGTGTAGGTCACTTATCCCTTTGAGCTGTTTTCATTAGGTCCTGTAATATTCATGATCATCGACCGACATGATCAAAATGGCTGAGGAAATAAAAGATGGACATGGAACACGAGACCCGGGCTGTAATTCAATAAGTGCTCAGCGTCTGTTATAGACCATTATTGGACGTTTTCATCATGCTGAGGCACAAACGGCTACTCTGAACTTTATTAAAGTACTCCCTAAGAAGCACAGTAATCAGAATTACTACTGTGAAGGATAGATATTGGCCATGTACGACAGAAGACAAAAACAAAATCGTGTACAAAACAGTTTAACGTTATATTGCCATATGCCATGGTCAGCAAAGATTTGATTTGATCCGGTGAAGAAAAGCACATCTTGAAATTGCTAAATACTTTAGTTGTGAAATACAGACGGTATCTGGATTGAAAAAGTGAGATTTAAACCATATCCAAACCCCAAAAAAACAATGTAATATATACTGCAGCTTTTCCTTTCTTAGATATGGTAGCTGCATTATTTTTTTTTTTTTGAGGAATTTTGTTTAGTTTTTGCATGCTGGTTATTAGTTCTTAGGATATTTCCACTCCTATGGCAATACTTCCCTACCCATACTATAACAGGGCAACTGAAACAAAGCAGAACTACTGGGATCTCCCCATGCTCTCTTGTCCGTAAATAGAGGTGAGGCAAAATATAGCCAATAACCATGCAACGTAGGAAGAGAACAAAGGAAGTAATCAACAGACATAATAAAATGTTTGATTAGCATATTTAAACAGACTACAGGGGCCAAAGGGACTGGCGCTGTGCCTTCCGCAATAATTCCTCCAAACTGCCTGATCATCACTCCAGATATCTGTCAAAAAAGCTTTGGTTGCAAGATACCCAGTAATCCCAGGTTCCTTTGTGTGTGTTGGGACTG
>NW_027321892.1:0-2010 GCF_032062135.1 Pyxicephalus adspersus | reverse complement strand
GTATGTGGTGCAAATATACATGGGAGTTGTATATCATTTTCAGGATGTATCTATCTTTCATTATTTACACTTTAATGATTACACAAGTGATGCTACATGAAGTCTCAGCACTGCTGTAAGCGCGCTCCTGGGCAGGGTCCTCTCCTCCTCCTGTGTCACTGTATCTGTCTGTCACTTGTAACCCCTATTTAATGTGCAGCGCTGCATAATATGTTGGTGCTATATATAAATCATGTTTATTGATAAGTTTACATTTTTAAAGAGATTTTTGAAAAAGTAAAAAAAATAAATAATTTAAGATGGAAGCATTTCCATTCCCTCAAAACACTATCTTAGAGTTCACGGATTATGATGTTTAGTTTACCTTTAGATGTATAGTTTGTCTACATTTAGAATTATTGAAAAGTTTAACATTTTACCAGCTGCCCTCTCTCATAAAGCCCTGAGGCAAAACATGGTATGGCCAAGTGATGCAGTTTTTTTCATAACCTTTCAAGTCTCATCATGTGTTCTCCATCACCACATATTCACCTATTTTTTCATCTATAATTCTGCCATATTCTAGAGGCAATTTGCAACTTAAGCTTTATCAGCCAGGAATGCTTTCTTATAGGGTGGATGGAGTCAGCTGATTCCTTACCAGTTTAGCAAAGACTTCTACCACAACCTTAAACAAGGACTTTTTGGATTAAATGGGGGAAATGTTCCTTCCTGGCAATGCCATTGATTCTTCCCTGTTCCCAATTGGTATTCCATGTGTGTTTTCATCAAGACCTAGAACTAACAAGGTTTTCACATTGATTTACAATGTACTATTAGATTGTAACGCTAGTCTAGGATATCAATAAAATAAAAGGAGGTGGCTTCAGAAATCACAACAGACAAAATGCATATAACAACGTTTTTCCAGTTTTATTTGTCATTTAAATGGTAAAAGCCATATCAGCAAGCAGCAGGTTTGTAGACCAGCTAGATGGAAAACAGCACAAGTTCACAAGTAGCAGGCTAAGGAACACTGGAAATACAGCCTTTTCCCATCATTATAAAGACCAAGCAAAATTATAAAAAAAACAAAATTAAAAAAATACAAACATTGACATGTAAACATGTCCAAAATAAACATGACCTGAAGTAAACAAAAGAAGTTTTGGCTAATTTTGTAATAGACTGTAGTTACAATACATGAAATTACAGCAGCTATTACTAGAACAAAAATATCAGGCAAAATAGTTAATACTGTCATGGTCATTGCGTAACTTCCAGCATAAAAGGCATTCCAAGTAATCCAGAGGAAAAAAATTGGTTAAATGTGCAGACACAGCATAACATTTAGTAAACTGTGGGTTTATGAGGCTTCATGTATACAGTTTTCAAAAACATGTTACAAATGGGAATGTTGATTTTATTAAGTTCACAGGCTGTGGTCTAAAATGTTTTTTTTTTTAGAAGGTAGAAGGAACAGTTTGCTTGTTACAATAACGCACCAAGATTTAAAGCCTAAAAAAAAAGGAGACCTAAACCTGACATCTACACAAGTGAAAGGTGTGTATGCAGAAGCGGTAAATGAGATTCTAGTATGTTAAGACGGAGATCTGTGCAGGTAATTGTCATCTCAAACTTTGACACATTTATTATAGGAGGATTTCAAATTTCCAGACTTAATCATCTTGGATTTCACAGCAGTCCAGAAGGATAAAATTCCAACCAGACTTCAAATAGAAACAGTATATAGCACCATTATATAGAGCATGTCCTAATAGTATGACGCTGCAAAGCCATGCATGGCGTGTTGGTATTGTGGTAACAAAACTTCTAATGTACAGCTCACTTTATGTTTGCTAAGTTTTAGCTGAATACACTTTCTACTTCACAATGCTGGTATTAAAAAGCTGGTTTAACAATTTTATAATTTGAGTTCATGCACACAAGTGGTTTTGGCCATCACGATTTATTCTAATAAATTCCCCTGTTGTTTCTGAGGTAGTTATCTCTCTCTTGTGAACAGTTCTA
>NW_027321891.1:0-2010 GCF_032062135.1 Pyxicephalus adspersus | reverse complement strand
TAGGTCTTATTTTCGGGGTAGGTCTTATATTAGGGCAGGTTGGGGGAAAAGTGCTAGGTCTTATTTTCGGGGTAGGTCTTACTTTCGGGGAACACTGTATATAGATATATATATATATATATATATATATATATATATATAAATATAATTGTAATTACTATAGTTTTTATAATAATAATAAAAATTATATTATATTATATAAAAAATATATATATAGCCAATTTTGACAGACTGCGCAAGTGCTAATTGCAAGTGAATTGCTATCATCTGTGCGCATAACTATGCGCATAAATTTGAGCATATATAAGGTGTGTGGTTTAACTTGCTTTTTCCTTTTGTCTTTTTCTTTTCTTGAAGGGGCTGTTGTTTTGTGTGTTACCTTAATTAATCTATGTTGCTGCATTTGATTATGTTGCTGCTTTGCTTACTATTTAGCACAATAGCTTTTTTTTTTTTTTTTTTTACTTTGAATGTTTTAATGTCCATTTTGAAATTTTGAAGTCAATGTTAATGCCATGTTATTGTGTTTGTGGCCATGTTTGATTGCAAAATTCTGCCGTTATTACCACTTTGAAATGTTTGGCCTGCATAAATATTTTCTAATCCAGTTTTCCACCCTTGATAGGGCAAAATTGCATATTGGTTTGGTAAGTATTTTTTAAATGCAATATTTGTTGGGCTGTTTTGTTGATGTGTGTTTTTATTTTTTATTTTTTTTTGGTTTTGATGTGATTTTATATTTTATTGTGACCTTTTAGCAAATGTTTCTTTTGAATAAAGTTATTTGTAAAATGTTGTTGTTTGTTTTGTGGGAGTATGTTATGTGATCTCCTTTCCAATCTCCCAGGACACACAGTTAAAAAGTGTGTCCTGTCACACAGTTGTGATTGTTTTTAAGCTGTTCCTTCCTCTGAATTATTTGTAAAGCTAAAAACAGCACAATTGTCTTATTTGTTTGATGCGCATAGTTGTGCGCCAAACTTCAGGAGCGTGTAGCTCATAGTTGTGCGCCATGGCGGACCCGCTATGTGCGCTTGAACTGTTTTATCAGTTTAAAAATGCACCAAACTTTTGCATAGTCCTCTTTAAGGTAAATTTGTATTTTTTTTTTGTGTATTTTGCATGTTTTGCTTCATATGCACTCATGTATATATAGAGCCAAACATGTATGTATGCATTTAGATGTGTGCACATATACATACTACATATACATATATATATATACATATATATATACACATATACATACCCTAATACTTCACATTGAAAAGATTGCCTATTTCTTCCTATGATTTCTGATGTCATGGGCTTGACTACAAGCAACATTCATGGAGGATATTGCTTCTGGTTAAAAGAAGCAATCCACATTTATGTGCTTCCACTACCAAGCTGAGGGGAGTAAGCCAATTATATATAGTGGGCCAACGTCTAAAATGCCATTCAAATCTGCAAAAACACTCTGAAGGGACGGAAAAGCAAGAAAATGTTTGGCACAAAGTGGATTTGGCTTCTGAAGTTTGATATACTAGTACTATTTGTTTTGTGTAAACACCTAAATAATGCATACACTCCACTATTTATCAGCATTAAGTTAAGCAACAACACAACATCTATTCATTTCTAAGAGTGCCTGACCCTGCTTGTGAGCTTGGCAATCAATGTGCTTTGATGTTGTTCTGGACCTCCTTCCATCACTATCAGGTGTGTTAGAATGAGTATGCAACTCAGCTAGACAACTAAATAACAACCAGTTTGGACAGCAAGTGGAAGTGTGTTTCTATACAATAGTGCTAAGATCAGGCAGCACAGCACAGTGACAACAAACCTATAACACAACTACAAATGAACACAGGAGTTGTGTGGGGACAAATCAACATGAGTGCAAATGTCAGACTATAAAAAAAAAACAAACAAACATACAAAAGAATTAAAATACCAATATGTGACAAAGGCAAACTACAGAAACTGGCATTACAAACCAGGCACAAAAACATTGCAGCAACAGATGAA
>NW_027321890.1:0-2010 GCF_032062135.1 Pyxicephalus adspersus | reverse complement strand
AGATCGCGAGTAAAAAGCTGTCGGATAAGCGCGGCTTCGTGCGCGAGCTTTTCCGGTTGTTGAATAGCGCGATCGCGCACGATTCCGGATCGCTAATACGAATGCGCGACCGATAATCCGATTTTGCTTGATGAATCAGGGGCATTGTCTCTTGCCTCCTTCAAAGACATAAACCAACTCTGATCATATTGTAAACATCTTAAAAGTCTTAAATCTTGGTTCAGCAATGAGATGGTCTAGCTGGATTATACTGTAAAATACTTCCCCTCCAGAAGGTAAAAAACACCTTTAGTGAGTTTATTGTCAGAGTTAAAAAAAGAACACTAATATAATAAAAGGTCCGATAATGCAGTGAAATACCATTCGAACCAGGTACCTTTTCAAGGGAGAAAAGGGAGTTTGTCCTTCATGCCTCCCTCCGTTCATCCATCAAGATAAGAGCTGCAAAGTTTTCTTTGTCACGGGAGAGAAGTTTGGACATTTGTAAGGGACATGAACACTGACGAATAGGTGTCACTCTAGAGAGAAGTTGGGTCCCAAGGCCTTAAAAGTTATTATAAAAACTGTTAGATGCAGCTGCCATGTCCTTGTTACAGTAAATCCTTTGTGTCACAAATCAGCATCACAGCTGATCTGGTACTTGTTGTTTATCTGCAGTTATCTGCTGTCTGCACGGGTGTGTCTGAGGGCCCAACCTGAGCACTGTCGGCAGCAAAGTCCATCACTCCTTGAGGGGTGCCCTGGTGAACACCGGGCGGTTCCTTAGAAGATAAAGCATAGGCAACATAACAAGAGACGCCTCCAGAAATACCGTGACGCCTCTTACGCTTCCCCTGTGCAGCTTTGGTACACTGTATGGTATCTCAGGCTTCTAACATAAAACATATGAAAGCACTTTTGCTGTAAATGCAATCTAAACCTGTTTTTTATGGAAATTTGCTAATAATGAGAAACTTTTTTAGGGATATTAGGGCATTTAACATTTAAAGAAACAATTTTCAAAAATGAAAAAGTTCAAGGTTCAATCCAGTCCATCTGTATCACGGGTAGCCTCTAGAAGTAAGTGAAAAGGTTTAAAATTTTATGAAAGACAAAACATATCATGGTCACTGCCCTTTTTAGGCAGCTGGAGGAGACAATCTGCACAGTACAGTAGGAGGCAGGACAAGTAGAAGGCAGGAGTAATGTAGCCAGTGTGAGAAGAACACATTAGAAAAAAAGCATAGACAATCCAGAATAATAAACACAATGGTGAGTCCCAACCAGGAAGAGGATTCCTAAAAAAACAGAGAAAAAGAAAAACACAGCATCCTCAGGACTTTGTAACTAGGTCCTGCTGGGGCCCTTTGAGGAATAAGGGGTCCCTCTGTTTGGCAATTTCTTCATGATCTTCCGCCACTAGTGGAGTTAGGAGGATGGGCCAATATAGCAAGGAGATTTGTGAGAGCTCAAAGGTGCCCAGTAAGTTCAGGAGGTCTCGTAAGTCTTGAAATGTGGTGGATATGCCATCCTTCTAAGCAAACAGTTGAAATGGGAACCCAGATCTGTAACATGTATTGTGATCACATATGGCATCCAAGACAGGTCTCAGCTCCTTTCCCAGGCCCAGGGTATGTTGAAATAGGTTGAGGAAAAACTGTATTCAAGCGCCATTATAGGAAACTGCTTCCTGGGATCTAGCCACCTGCACAATGGCCTGTTTAAGCCAGTGCTGGTGGATTTAATGGCTTCAGGTATTCCCCCTAGTCAAAATATCTAGCAACTTCAAAGGCCCATTGAAACTAAATAAACATTTAGAAAATGGAAGAACCCTGCAACTTAGTCATTAAAATGTATAATTTTAAGAGCATTTATATGTCATTTAAATTAGTGACAGGGTCTGTGTGTGAGAGTGGTGATGGTGGGACCTAATTTATTAGAATTAAACCCGATTAAAGGTCACACCTTAGAGATCTATAATAAAACATTTTTTGTCTAAATGCTGCCGAAGCAATTCTTGTAGTGGTGCAT
>NW_027321889.1:0-2010 GCF_032062135.1 Pyxicephalus adspersus | reverse complement strand
ATTGCCCTCCTGGCCTGCGACTCCGCCAAAGCTCAACATCTGACCCTGCAAACACTGCGCACTGTGCAGGTAAGTGGAAGTGACATCACACATGGCTTCATATACCTGTCTGAAATTAGAGCTGCCTCTGCTGCCCAAAGGTGTCAGGAATCCAAGGTATTACCTAAAAAGTTGTAATTTTTGTCTCCACCCCTCCTACAATGAGGAGCTTTCCCCCCAGTAGTTTGTGTCTCTATAACCATTATTATGTCTGGGTGATCTGTGTATAATCAGAAACACAAAACCTGTCGGCTTATGGATGGTTGTGAAACAAGAAATCCAGCCATGGAGAGCTGAAGTTTGTGCTCCGTATAATATCATCTCTCCACCCATACAGGAGTGCGGGCTGCAGCCGAATGTCTGGCCAAGTCTAAGTTAGAGGAGACGCAGGAACAGGCCCAAGTGCTGCTGGAACTACTGGCTCATGGGAACCCCAAATATCAGACACAAGTCTACAAGGGGCTGATTGCCCTCCTGGCCTGCGACTCCGCCAAAGCTCAACATCTGACCCTGCAAACACTGCGCACTGTGCAGGTAAGTGGACGTGACATCACACATGGCTTCATATACCTGTCTGAAATTAGAGCTGCCTCTGCTGCCCAAAGCTGTCAGGAATCCAAGGTATTACCTAAAAAGTTGTAATTTTTGTCTCCACCCCTCCTACAATGAGGAGCTTTCCCCCCAGTAGTTTGTGTCTCTACACCGGGACCCTCACCTGCTCCTCTTCCAGGTCCAGGATCTTCAGACATTTTGTTCTGAGGCTGTGCATGTGCACCTACCTCAGTGTACAGTATAGGGAAGATTATGGACAGGTAGGTGAGTTTGTTTTATTTCAGAAGAGACATTGCCTGTCCCACCTGCAATATAGAACCGGCTCATACCTTTAGATAAAGGTTTAGTTACTGCGGCAGATAAATGTTTATGTTCCTGCAGAGTGGAAATTGTCTGACACTGCTGGAGAGGAAGCGGAATGTGACCGGAATATTTGTGTTCTCCTGCAGGGAATTGTGAAGACCGCTCACCCATCTATAGTGGAACCTCTGCTGGCAGTGCTGCAATCCATGCACCTGGAGGTGCAGAATGAAGGTAAGTGTTGAGTAATGTATGGGGGTAGGTGCCATATGATTGCAGGTGTAGCATGCCAGTAGGTGCTGTGCAGTTGGAAGGTAGCTATATCATGACAGTAGGTGCAATATGATGGAAGCAGCAAAATGAGGATACGTTCTGCTCACTGGTAGGTGCAGTTGGAAGGTAGGTATATCATGACTGTAGATGCAGTATGAAGGTAGGTGTGGAGTACTGTATGAGGGTAGGTGCCATATGATTGCAGGTGTAGCATGACAGTATGTGCTGCTCAGTGGTAGGTGCAATTGGAAGGTAGGTATGTCATGACAGTAGGTGCAGTACTGTGCAGTATGATGGAAGCTACAGTATGAAGGTAGGTGTCTAGTAAAAGTACTGTATGAGGGTAGGTGCCATATGATTGCAGGTGAAGTATGATGGTAAGTATTGCTCAATGGTAGGTGCAGTAGGAAGGTAGGTATGCCATGACTGTAGATACAGAATGAAGGTAGGTGTGATATGAAGTGCTTCTCAGTGGTAGGTGTGTCATGAGTATGTGTCATAAAATGTTGCACAGTAATTCTCAATTCGCAATGACTGGAGACTAGGAATGTTTCATATACAAACTTTGCTGTCATAGCGATCCATTGCTGTCATTCTCATCCCTGCTACCCATGTCTGTACATTGCTGGATGTTCCTCTGGCTCCTATCAGTGATATCTGATGATTTGGTGTCTCTGATTGGTCTATTTTGGTAAATCTGCTCCCTCAGGACTGATCTGTAACAACTTCGCACCGGAGGGGGCGGAGCTTTACCTGAAGTAATTTACATACTGATAATGCACCACGCGTGTATACATGTGTACTGGTCTTACTTTTTCTAGTTTTATTTTATGTATTTTCAATATA
>NW_027321888.1:0-2011 GCF_032062135.1 Pyxicephalus adspersus | reverse complement strand
TTCCTATGTTAAAGTAATATCTGATGTAATTGTAGTGGACAGATGTGTGCAAAAAGATAAAGCAAACTTCTACTGAAAACAGGATGCAGCATTCCGGACTGCCTGGTGATTATCTCGCTTTGTATTGTGTACCAAAATACTAACCATGTTTACCATGTTTTACTGATACAAGGTGACTGTACCAGACGTCCACCCACTCCGGGCTTCTTTCACATAAAGCTTAGTCAGACTACCATTGCAGATTTTCCCCATCTCCTAGATTGTAAGCTCTTCGGTGCAGGGTCCTCCCCTCCTCCTGTGTCACTGTCTGTATCTGTCTGTCATTTGCAAACCCTATTTAATGTACAGCACCGCGTAATATGTTGGCACTATAAAAATCCTGTTTAATATTAGTTTTAAAATAATGATCCCCAGGTGTAGATGTTCCAGTTTTATTGTCTGCAACCTCAAAAAAAAATAAAAGTGCACAACATGTGCGTCGCATGTTAAAAACCAGACCAAGGTCACACAACTAATAAAAGAACATTGAAGAAAGAGATTTAAAGGAGGCTATTGAGGTGATCACCAATACTGGTATGCCGACCCATCAACTGCAAACTACTGACCTGGACCAAGCATGAGAAAAGTCTGAGAAGACAATATTATTAAACTGTATTTTTATGGCACCAACATATTACCCAGACAGAGGTCGCACAACTAATAAAGGAACATTGAAGAGATATACAGAAGGGGTGTATTTGTTCCCCTGAGGGCCTTGTCATCCTCAATCTATTGACTTGGATGGGTTCACTAATGTAGTACAAGTCAAATAATTGGACAAACACACTGGGGATGATAAAGCTCTCCAAGATGGATAGACTATCATGGGAGAATCTTGGTAATCCAGCAAACCTGGAATGGATCTGCTCCAGAACTGAAAACATTTTCTGGATCACCCAGGTGCCTGCAAAGCAATCAAAGTTGCAAATGGGCAGCATAGTTGCTCAGTGGTTAGCACTCGTCTTTGCAACGCAAGGTCCCAGGTTTGAATCTCACCCAGCACATTATCTGCATGGAGTTTGCAGGTTCTCCCCATGTTTGTGGGTTTCCTCCCACATCCCAAAAAAAATGGTTAGGTTTAATTGGCTTCCCCCAAAAATTGACCCTAGGCTGTGTTAATGACAATTGCCCAAAGTAGGGACATTAGATAGTGAGCTCCTTTGAGGTACAGCTGGTGACATAACTATGGACTTTGTACAGCGCTGCCTTATATGTCAGCACTATATAAATACTGTGTAATAATATTTGGGGTGCCATTAAATCAAAATGTTTTCTGGTGGGCTTTATGCCTTATTCTGCCATATTGGGCACACATCTGCTTTTGTTTTAGTGCTCTGCAGTGATGACAGGTCCCGGATACTGTCACTGAAAAAAACAATTGTGATTGTTTTTAGGCTGTTCCTTTCTCTGAATTATTTGTAAGGCTAAAAACCGCACAATTGTCTTGTTTGATGCGCATAGTTGTGTGCCAAACTTCAGGAGCGTGTAGCTCATAGCTGTGCACCAAGGCGGACCCGCTATGTGCGCCTGAACTGTGTTTTATCAGTGGAAAAGTACACCACACTTTTGCACAGTCCTCATTCGGGTAAGTTTGTATTTTATTTGTGTATTTTGCATGTTTTGCTTCATATGCACTTATGTATGTATAGACATGAGTGCACATAAAGCAAAACATGAATGTATGCATGCATTTAGATGTGTGTACATATACATAGAAAAGAGAAATTTTAAGAACAAATAGGCAAAGGGGACTTTTTGGACCATATTGCTTCACCTTGCAAAGATTGCCCATTTCTTCCTATGATTTCTGATGTCATGGGCTTGGCCACAAGCAACATTCATGGAGGATATTGCTTCTGATTGCTTCTCCCCCAAGCTGAGGGGAGTAAGTCAATTATATATACTGGGCCAACGTCTAAAATGCCATTCAAATCTGCAAAAACACCCTGAAGGGATGGAAAAGCAAGAAAAT
>NW_027321887.1:0-2011 GCF_032062135.1 Pyxicephalus adspersus | reverse complement strand
TATTCATGTTTCTATAGTAAAATATATCAGCTAGAACTTACAATAAGGAAAAAAAGCTTTTATAATGACAATTAAGAAATTTAGAGAAAGTTCTGCGCTTGACATCTCCAATGCAATGTTTTATATAACTAGATGTCAATATACGTTTGCTCTCAATTTCTAGAAAAATAAAAATGTGTTCACAAAGGTTTTCACTGTTTCTACACAGTGTGTTTTCATCTAGAAATAGCAAAGATTAGGTAGACGATTTGCGATTCAGCTTTTCATAATCACCTCAACTAAAATTTAAAATGAATAGAAAAGTTTGTTAAAAGTTAATGATAAAGTTGAGGAAAAAATTTATTTTCTGTGTTTGATATCTCAAATTACAATGTTCTAGTATTAACTAGGTTGTCAATATAACTTTTCGTTTATTTTCTTGTGTTTACAAGCGTTTTCCTCAAGTTTTTACACATTAGTGCAGGTATTTATCATCATTTATCATCAGCTAAAATTTGTTTTAAGATCATGACGAAGATAAGAGAAAGAGGGCTTTATCTCTGCTTAACATCTCAAATTACAATATTTTGAACCATTACCTAGAATTTGTCAACATGCGGTAAAAATCTGTACGTAAATGTATAACTAAGGTTGTTATTGGATCTCCATATGTACTTGTATATAAGAAGCATTTATAAATTATATGTTTACTATTTATGATTTTAAATTACATTCCAGAACTAGAAAATGTGTTTATAAGGGTTTCCACTAGTTTTGACACATTACTGCATGTTTTTCTTATCTAGAATAAGCAATGATTTACTATGCGCTTTCTAAGGCTATTTGCAATCTTCAACATGCCATGAAAATTTGGAGTAAATGTGGAAAAACAAAGGTTGTGTTTGAATCTCCGCTGAATATAACCATGTATCCATAATTAATCCTCATTCAGGTATCCATAATCAAACCTCATCAGTTAAAATTTAAAATGGATGAGTTTATATAAAAATAATGTTAAGAGAAAGAATTTTTTGTGCTTGACCTCAACTGCATATTAACAAAGAGTTGTCAATATACGTTTTCATTTACTTTCTAGAAATCGCAAAATGTGTTTTCAAGGGTTTTTTTTCCCAGGTTTGTCACACATTCGTGCATGTGTTTTCATGTGGAACTAACAAAGTTTCACCAGACGCTTTATATAGAGATGTTTTTGTAGAAAGTTCGATTTTAAATTATTACGAAATTTTGCATGTTTTGTCATCCAGTATACGCAATGATTTACTAGACTCTTTCTAAGGCCATTTACAATCTCTTTAACCTGCAAATCTGAAGAGTAAAAAAAAAAAAGGTTGTGAATAAATCTCTGCTAAAAAATATATGTACGTGTATGTAGGAACTTATATATGTTTAGCATTCAGATTTCCATAATGAAATCTCATCAGTTAAAATTTAAAATAGATAAGAAAGTTTATTTTAAGACAAAGAGAAAGAATTTTTGTGGTTGACGTCTCCGACTGCAAGCTTTCTATACCATTATTTGAGTTGTCAAATGTACGTTTTTATTTACTTTCTAGAAAGAGCAAAATGTGTTTACAAGGGTTTTACTCAAGTTTCTACACATTAGTGCATGTGTTTTCATCTGGAATTACCAAAGGTTACATAGAGTGGTAAGTTGGGAAAATTGTTTTTCTCATTTAGCATTAGCAATGCTTTACTAGACGCTTTCTAAATCTAGTTGCAAACTCTTAAACATGCCGTGAAAATCTGTAAATGTATAAGAACAAATGTTGTTATTGGATCTCTATCTAAAACGATGTGTATTTGTATTGATATTCGTATATAATAAGGGTTTATATGTTATATGTTTAGTACACATGTTTTTATAATAACATTTATCAGCTACATCCTAAAATGTAGAAGAAAGTTTGTTTTAGGACAGTTATGAAATTTAAAGAAAGAACTTGTTTCTTTGCATGAAATCTTCAACTGCAATGTTCTACACTATTAACTAAGATTTGTTAATATACGTTTT
>NW_027321886.1:0-2012 GCF_032062135.1 Pyxicephalus adspersus | reverse complement strand
TGATCACAGAAGGGTAGAGCATTGAATTGTAATAGATAGACAACCTGAAAGCTGTCAATTACAGAACCTATTACTGACAATTCCTAAAAAGAGACATGGTGGAGCTCAGATATGGGGAAAGATTATGATCACCTTGTATAAATATTTAAATTACTTGTGTAGTGAACTTGATATAAAGCTATTTAATTTAGGATCATGACAAAGAACAATGGACTACTCTTTGCACCTAAAGGAAAATAAGTTTAACCTCCGCTCAGGCAAAGGCTTCTGCATTGTAAGGACCGTGAAACTGTGGAATAGACCCTCTTAGTAAATAGTTCTAGCCAGCTCTTTTCGCAGGTGATCTCCCTTTTGCAATAACACAAACTTACCTGCTTTTTGGCAATCTTTTCTGTAACGCACACTGGGCTGTGTATGCTCAGGTTAGCGTATGTTTCTGACATACATAGCTGCCAGGAACAGATCAACTCCCATGCTCATGTTTGGAAGTTAAATTATCCTGGCCAGTCAAGATGGGTGAAGACCTCTATCTGGAAAAGTACTGTTTAAATATGCCCAAAGTGGAGCAACGAAAGGTGATTGTATTAAAAAAAATGCAAACAGGTAGCCAGTTCCCTGCAATAAAGAACCTGCCTGCTTGTATTTTTAATTTTTTTTTTTTAAGGTTTGTTTTCCAATTTAAATCTCTTGCCCGACACAGAAGATCCCACAACTTTTTTGTTCAAAAAATCTTTTCTTTTGTGAATTTTGGGAAGCTCTTTCAATATATTCCCATTATCACCAAATCTATCATTCTAATTTATAGATCGGAAGTGGTGGTAAATTTAGGGGTGTACTGACGTTTTCTCTAATGTCAATTTCATGTGCCAAGTATATCAACTGACTGCGGTTTGTGATCTTCTCTTTCCCAGTCTAGCTTTACAGGGGGTCATTGGAAGTTGATAAAGAATCCATATACTTACATTAGCTAAATTTTAAAATACATGCACAGATTTTTTTCTGAAATAAAAGCTTGGATATCCTTTAATTTAGAAAAACCTTTGTGCATTTATTTTTATACTTTTATGATGAGTGAAAATAGCAGATTGGAGCACTCGGACATTTAAAATCGGATATGGTTAACTTTGTAAACTGTAGAGGGTCTAAAGTTTACCCCTGACCCCCCTAGCCGCAGTTTTACATTTCTCTTTATGACTTGTTATAATGGTAATATTATTGTATTACAATTCTACCCTTAAATTTCACAAACCAATGACCTTTCAGATTTTTCCTTATGAGCAGTTTTCTCCCCCAGATCCCTCTCTTCTTGTCTATATGTAAGTTTCCAAGAATAAATACATTTTTATGTATATGGACAAGCTCTTGCACAGCATATTTGCAAATAATGGCACATTTCACAGTATACATGCTGCAGTCAGCACAGTTTCTGACAATGATGATAACTTCCTTGTCGCTCCTTACTGATCCCACAATATTCTTCTTTAGCACCTGCAGGACCACAAACTGTCCCATGTGCATGGTAGGTGCATCAGGCCTGGCTGGTACTTTTCTCTAATTTCAGCATGCTGAGAATGTACATTGCATGGTATACGCCTTGTGAGGTGTACATATGAAGTAAAATTATACTTGCAATGCAAGATAAAAGGATGTTTGTCAAAAGACACTTTACTCTGTCAAAAAGCTAACCATTAGCAATTTTTACAAAACTTACATTATGTTTATAAAGGAAACCTTTTACATCATGGAATACCCAGAAAAACAAAATCTGTTACTGAATATTATCAAAGTATCATAGATAAAATCGAGTTTAATTTACACAAACAGTTAGTTTTTTTTACGGGCCTGTGATCTTTAAAATTGTGAATGTAACTGAGCTTGCTTATTGAAGCTTGTTTGTAGCTCACACAGTAAAACCAATTATCAACCAGAACATTGACATTGGGACTTTGCAAAAATACATAGGAGTTTTGTATTTAAATATAATTTATTACATTTGATTTAGTATTTTTTCC
>NW_027321885.1:0-2013 GCF_032062135.1 Pyxicephalus adspersus | reverse complement strand
TCTTGTTGATTTTGGTTATGGTATTGGACAGCTGAATTGAAGATTTAGGGGTTGTCACACTTACCTCTTCCTCACTAAAGCTCAGACGCTTCTCTCCTGCGCATGCGGGCAGTTCTAACTCTAGGCGTGCCTCTGTTTCCAAGCTTTATTGATTCCGTCCAATCCACTAACCAATCAGAAAATAGCCTCTTGACCAGCCCTGGCCATTTAACCAGCTCACGCACTTCACTCTGTGTTCGTGCAACATGTCTCCATTGTGCCAAGCCCTTAGTTCTGTCAGTTAGTTTCTGTTCACCTGGTGCTTAATTCAGTGTTTCTCTGTCCAGCTCCTTCGTTACCCCTCGTTGTTCAGTCTTTTGGTTCCCAGCAAACTTCCCTGTGGTATTCCAGTGTTCCTGTCTGTGTGTGGATATCCCTAAATCCCCTGTGCCTCCTGTTGCTTCCAGTATTACCTGTGATCCCTGTGTCTGCAGAGGCCCCTGTGTCACTGGTGTCTGTCTCCAGGATCCCTGGTATTTGACCCCTGGTGTGTGACCTGACCTCTTTTGCTTGCTGCCTGCCTCGACCCCGGCCTTCCTCGACTATCCTTCTGCTTTGTGATTTGGTACCATGTTTTGCCCACCTTGGTGTGCCCAAGGACCGCAACCTGGCAGTAACCAGTGGCGCAACATCGTCACCATCAGAAGTTCTGGAGAAAATCTGGCTACTGCTTAGCGAGCCGTAGCACCCCCTAATTGTCCTGTCTTTCCGTACGTGACAGAAGTAAAGCCTAATTTTTAAAATATATACACTCTAGGTTCAGCCTCTACCTAGCATCCAAATCAACAAAAAATGCGTTAAAAACAGAAAAAAGCATTTAAAAAAGCATTTTAAATCCACATGCACCTTAAAACATTCAGATGAGAACAGTTTTAGTACCACTGTGTTCATTAACAACAGGTTCACTGCTGATGTAACTGATATATTCATTGGTTTGCAAGCCTGACCTTCTGATCTACCAGCCACTGGGAATGCTAACTACTGTATACCTTCATAACAAGCAGGGACTGCTTGATGTGTACAGCTAAAGAACACACACACACATATATATATATATATATATATATATATATATATATAAAACATTTTCACGTTTTTTAGCAGGAGCTATTTCCTCCACAGGTCACACGAGGTTGCATGGCTTTCATGGCTCCACAGTAGCGCTTTCTTGGTTGTTGGGATGTCAGAATTGTGTTGAATGTTAAGAGACTGCTTGTTGTCAATAGGAATTGCTCTAATCTGTTGTATGATGTATATGCATGCTTGTTCTTGGGACTCGGCAGCATGTGGTGAGTTTGCGGTTGCCACTTTGATGGTGGATTGTGTCTGATGATAAAAGGAATGGAGAAGCAGCAAGAAGCTCGGCTAGTGATCTTGGTACAGGGAGGGAGAATCACTTGTAAAGTTTAATTTAGAGGGTCTTTTGCCTTTATTTAGTTTTAATAAAAGAAGGTACAGTTGCTTAGATCTATGATCCATCGGGTATTATCCACAAAGAAGCTTTTTTTAATTTAAAGGTATGACATAATAACCTAATAACCTATGCTGTGATAGGAAATTGTTTCCAATTAAAGGAAAGCAATGCTTTTCAGGCTATCCATATATGTAGCAGGAATTTTAAAATACAAACCCATATCTGCTCGTATGTTGAAGATTTTTAGACAAAGCATGTTTATGAGATGCAAAGTAATCACCTAGCCAGTCCCAGTGTTGTAGTAGGAAAAAAAAATATATATATAGTTCTACGACTTATTTAATTCTATGGTAAATTTCACCTTGAGCTATTGAGCTTTGCAAATAATGGAGTAGAATTCCATAAGGAGCAGAGTTCTGGATAAAGAATGCATAACAAAAATTAAAGTATATATTTTTAAATCCATGTAGTCTTGCCTTCTTGCTTTTAAAGTGGACCCTCCTCCATAATGGATCATACGCTTACACCGGTCGGGCCCCAGTCAAAAATGTACCCTTCAA
>NW_027321884.1:0-2013 GCF_032062135.1 Pyxicephalus adspersus | reverse complement strand
ATATAAGACCTACCCTGAAAATAAGACCTAGTGTGTTTTTGGAAGCCCAAAAAAATATAAGACAGTGTCTTATTTTCGGGGAAACACGGTAGAAGACGATGCTGTAAAAAGCCAGTTAGGAATAGGTAGGGGAAATGATAGCTTACATAGCACAATTACAAAGGAAGGCACTCGGGATTTCAGAAACTACATGATACAACCAGATACTTACAACCAGCAACACAAATAAAGAATTTGACTTCTTGTTAACATCTGTAATTGATACTTTATAAAGATAAAATATATATAAAACTATAAAAATATGCAAGAAAAAAAATGTCATTTTGTTTAAATCACTTGATGAATGACATTTCATAAGTTACAGTGTAAATATAGTTTTATGGGAGTGACAGACAAGCAGATGTCTCTGTTCCAATGACTGCAACTAAGCATTTGCGACTTATTTCTGACCTGTGTAACATTCTTTTGCAATTATGTTTTTACTGTGTCATGAACTAGGAAATGCAAAACAGAATGAAACAAAAACAGCAAAAGTCAATAAGTGACAAAAGAAAGCATCATCACAGCTGAAACTGTCATCCTAAGTACACAGCTCAGACCATACCTGTATTGATTTATCGGTACCTACCATAATTTGCCCTAAATTGTGTGTGTTGAAATTTGTATGTCCATTAAAGAAACTGTCAGCTCTAATGGAACAATTGAGGTGTACCATATTGCGCTGTACAGTATGTTGAAACTAGGCATCAAAAAAAAAAAATCTACATCAACAGAAATCATAAAATGTTTCTAAACAGAAGGAAAGATCAGAACAAGCCACTGAGTTTATGGACATAAGCCAGGAGAGAAAAGTACTTGACATTCATAAAGCAGAATGTAAAGTGATATCTATATTCACATGATGTCACACTGGTAACGCTCCATCATTCATCTGACTGTTCTGGGAGGTGCTATGTCATTACTCAGAAGCTTCCTCAGAACATCAGTGTAATTGGAAATGATGGTATATGCAGTAAAATAATAGACATTTAATGGTTGGTTTGACGCTATGCATTGTTCATGATCTGTGTAATACTGCAACAGCAATGTATTTTGCATATATCTACATTAAGCCAATGTGCAATTTGTAGTACTTATGCATTAAAGTGAACCTGAGGGCTCACCTTATCAACTAAAAAATCCTAAAGTCTATAGAACAGGCTCCTTCATATTCTTTATTTTATCTTCCATGGTCCCTTTTGGTGAACATTTCTTCTGAGGTCCCTGCTCCCCATGCCTTCCTATTGGTTAATTATACAATAGGAGGTCTCAGTAAATAAAAGGAGGAGGCTGTCTAGAAGTCATCCAAAGAAGCTGTGGTCAAAGAGTTTTTCATATTTACACAAAGTTTTGAGGATCCATTTACTCTAAAAATAAAAAAAAAGAGTACAAGATAAGCACTTTGAAGCCCTTGCTGTATAGACCCAGGTCCACTTTAGAAGGTAATATGAGCTCCACAGTAAACTCGTATTACCTATACTTATGGTGTAAATAAGATATCTCTCATACATGGGGCCTGATTTATTAAAGTTCTCCAAGGCTGGAGAAGATACACTTTCATCAGTGAAGCTGGGTGATCCAGCAAACCTGGAATAGACTTCTTTAAGGTCATTTGTTATTTGCTATCAAATGTTCTGAATCCTGGACCAGATCAATTCCATGTTTGCTGGTTTGCTTTAATAAATCAGGTCTATAAAATTTTCCTTCCCATCCGTCTACTTAACTACAGCATAGCTCCAGATTGCATCCACGAGCCTGTGGGCTCTAATAACCTAGTGATACTCACTGCACAAGCAAACACTAGCAAACCCAACTACTGTGTCATCTAAAGAAAAAATCCTGTTGAATGTGACTAACTACTACTGTATATACATCGACCTGAATAAAGCTGCGTACACACCTGCAATTTTTCTCGTTGGAAAGGATCTTTCACGATCCTTTCCAACGAGAAAAGACTGCACGATGCATGAACGA
>NW_027321883.1:0-2015 GCF_032062135.1 Pyxicephalus adspersus | reverse complement strand
TGTCTGAGATAACAATTTAGACCTTTTATATGCCTTTTTAAGAATTTTATGGCTATAGCCCCTGTGCAGAAGTCTATTACGCAATTCCTAAGCAGCTATTTAAAAAAGTCGCTGTCCGGTGTACAAATCCTCCAAAGTCTTACATACTGTGAGTATAGAATGCTATTCTTAAGATTCAATGGATGTGTGCTTCTCGCAGAAACTTTAATATTACCTGCGGTGGTTTTGCAGAACAAGTTTGAAGTTAAGGTATTTAAATTATTTTTTATTATTTAGTACATTAAAAATGGGAATTGAGGTGACATTTGTTTCCATAGTGAATTTTAAATTATTCGAATTAAGCTGGATCTTTTTTAAAAATTCTTTTTAAATCGGACATGGAATCTACTCAAATGAGAAACACGTCATCGATATACGCTCTCCACAATAATATGTGGGGAAGGTATATCGATAAGGCTTTATTACTTTGTGGTTATTATTGTGATCTACAGTAGTGAGTATTTTTCTATGTGAACTTTATGTATTGATATGAACTTTGTTACAATACATTGGTTTGACTGTGCATTGCATATATTGATCTTAGGTCTCCGTGAAACACGTCAATTTTAAATGGAACCATCAAGAGACTATATATTATTATAAAAGACCCATGTTTAGATTCTTTTGAAAATATTTTGTAATAAGCATTGTAACATTGCCTTTCTTATAGGCAATGGTTAAATGTTATCTTGTTCTTAAAATGATTAATCAATAAAATACTAACTTCATTTTACCATATGCCTGAAAAGTCCCGCTCTTCTGCACATTAGACTTATGTTGCTCACCATATTATGTGTGTCGTGCATATTATACAACAATAAAAAATGCACAAGGACTGGATCTCAAAGTACAAATATATGCCACAAATATAGTGTAAAATGCAAAACGATGGAGAAAATTGGACTTTTAAGGCATCAAAAATTTTTGTTGCAAAAACATTTTTTAATACTTTACAGGTATAGTATGTAAAAACATTATTTTTTTTAAAAGAACAATGGTACTGAGGTGCAACTCATAACTTCAAAAAGTGAATAAATGCCAACATATAAGCAATAACTTGGAATCTGGAAGAAAACTGCGTAAAGATGGAGGTGCCTGCAATGCAGTTAGTGTAACTAGAAATAATCGTAATCAGTTTATTTTTTTTGCAGAAGAGACATTACTTGTTGCAATAACCAGCTGCCTACTCACAATTTTTTACTAGTTAAAGTAAAACTTTTTAAAAAAATGATTACTTACCTTTATTTGTTAAAATCCCTCAGTCTATGTACACACTGAAATGTCATGGCTTCCCTCTTCTTTTCAGTGCTCACTGTTCCATCCAAAGCCTCCACTTTCTTTCTTCTGTGATCTTCTTGACATCTCCCGATCTCGTACTGTGCAGATGTGAGATCTGGTTACGCGTCTTACTCCAAATTTTAAAAAACGAGCGTCAATCTCACTGTGCTTTAAACAGTTAGAGTGCTTGCTTTTTACATTTGAGGAAATGTATGAGGCATGCCCCTGATGAGGCATGCCTAGTTTTGTGTATGTGCAGAAGGAGCAGCTTGCAGACTCCTAGGATATGTGGCCTGCAATCTTTAATGTCGCAGGGGTAAAAACGGATGGGAAGCGGACACTAACAAATGTAAAACAAAAAACAATTTGTGGTTTAGCTCCATTTTGAAGGAAAAATACATTAAAACTGGATGCATTGTATTGTGGCAATTTCCTCAACTTGCACATGCACACAAACATGACTAAGGAATTCCTGAGCACTGAGGTTCCCACGTTCCCGCGGCATCCTCCAGCAATGGCCGCCATCTACTTCCCCTGGTGATCTGTGTGAACATTGGGGACGCGAGCCCAGGGGAAGCAGATGCTGGCCGGTCGGGCTGTGTGAGCTTGTGGCTGGAGGGCAGGACCGTGCTGCTGGGAGGAGGGACCAGGCAGGAAATTTAAAATAATAAGTATTTTTAAATGTACTGTTTTGACAT
>NW_027321882.1:0-2015 GCF_032062135.1 Pyxicephalus adspersus | reverse complement strand
TAGATCTGCATGCTATCTCCAGTATGGTTTCATGGTAATAAAGCTGGCTGTGAAAGAACCCTTAAAATGGATTTCCAAGGGGCAGGTTCTTGACATCCTGAGCTCACAGTGAGTAAATGACACAGGGGGTCACTGAACCTGAAAGAAGACTGGTATTGGATCACAGAATGGTTAGTTTGTGGGGGACAGTGCTAGAGACAGAATGAATATTTTAGTAAGATTGCATATAGCACCAACTTACACCATAGTTCGTAGTTATGTCACTATATGCTCAGAAGCTCATAATCCAAAGTCCGTACAATAGTCTAAAGCCATTTAGGGGGAAGCCATTTAACCAATCGGTATGTTTTTGGGGTATGGGAAGAAACCATAGTGCCACAAGGAAACCTAATAAAACTATGCATATAGGTGAATAAAGAATAATTAGACAACAGAGGTTTTTGGTGGCAAAAAAGTATAATTTTTTTTTACTGTATGTTATTACAAACAATAACATCCAAGCTCTTTTGATACCTATGTCCTGCTACAGACCTTATGTAACCATTATCCAGGCATGGATTAACTTTCTCTCAAAAAATCTTATTGCCAAGAACATCATTTCTGACCCTGCCTGGGTTGGATCAGAAAAGAACTCACCTCTGGACATTTGTATCTCGCAAGCGTCGTAATACCCCTGAGGAAGCCTATCAGCCCTTGGGTGAAGCGCATCGGGTTAAACAAAAAGGCTGCAACCACCAAGCTGGATATGTAATCAATAAACTTTATGGGCAAGTTAAAAGATGTCTATTGCCATCTCATTGGCAAAACAAAGCTATGTATTTGAAACTTGTTATTGTTTTTAATAACATTCAGTGGTTTGTATTGTCCTTGGAAAGGTATCAAGCTTTCAATGGTACAAATGGCATATTATGTTTCCTTTACTTATCAGCATGCAATTTTTGTTCCTTTAAAGGCTTTTGTGCAATTGTGGCAATTTGTGGACAGAACAAGACATTTAGTTTTATATGAATTTGCTGGAAAGACCAACTTTTAGGCCCATTTCAGATATGTGGTTGAGCTCAGCGTTGTGCTGGAGGTGCAGTCGTGTTCCCAACTGCTCCAATTCAACCAAATGGTAGTAGTTGGGAACCATTTTTGCACACGTTTGCAGGCAGATGTGTTGTGCTTGTGGTTGGGTTGCGATGTGGTTTTTGGCCATGTGCTTGCTTTTCCTCCTCTAAAGGAGGAATCACACTGCAAATACAAGAGCACTGAATGCAAATGTGTAAATCTGAATCTACTGTAGGTAAATTTATACAGATTTTTTAAAATAGTTTTCCAATACTTGATTCTTCTTTATGTTGGATCTTTGCTCTATTTAAAGCTGTAGAAAGTTTTCCTGGAAAATCAATACATAATGGTACATTCAATGCACTAATAATGTAAACCCAGAATAAAATGTTGTTTGCTCAAACACTAATATACCAGCATCATTCCTTGCACCTCCCAGCAGTGTACAAATGGTACAAATGGCATATTAGGTTTCTTTTATTCCACACAAATCTGTTTTATTGGCTTCTGGTGGACCAAATGGCATTGGTTTGCTAGGTCTAAGCTCAACATAGGAAAATCACAATAAATACATTTTCATAAGATTAACATCCATGTTTGTGCTTATGGAGAAGTATAAGGAAGTGTTGCAGATGCCAGCCTGTTCAGGGTGAAGAATAGTGACTGGTCTAAAAGATCTGTCCTAACCATTTCCCATTGACCACAGTCATTGAGGTGCCTACAAACATCCAATCCCTGCTCCAGCCTTATTCTAAAGTCAGTAGGCAATTGTAGTTATGTCTTAAGTTATACGTATCATTGTTGGGTCGAGTCACGCAATGCCACCTCCTTCTCTTCATTATCAAAGCCAATTAGAATAAAGCCACAATGTCCAAGTACAGTAATTCCTAGCACACTTCCTCTCACCTCATAGCGGAAAGGACTGTGGCTGCACAAAGTTTTCTCTCAGTCCTTTCAAAGAGCCT
>NW_027321881.1:0-2016 GCF_032062135.1 Pyxicephalus adspersus | reverse complement strand
ACAGACTAATACAGACAGTGATACAGGAGGAGAGGACCCTGCCCCGAAGAGCTTACAATCTAGTAGGTGGGGAAATTTCACACACAAAAGGATGGGAGATATGTAGTGTGGGGAGTAGTGCTGGTTTCAAATGACAGATAGATAGAAAGATAATGCAACTAATGATAATAGTAACAATAGTAATACTTCACTTAACCGTGAGCTGATCAATTAATCAGAGCCGCCACAGTCCTTGTCAGCACCATTAGGAAGATCATTATTTTACAAATGTATTTATCTTTTTTTAAAAATTCATATTAATGGTTAGCGGGATTTAAAATAAGGAATTTAGTGGTCTGTGAGGTCCGAAAGGTTTGCGACCGCTGGTCCAGACTATCAAACTGCTAACACTTTTGCTTTTATAGAGGTGATCACACTTGTTAATAATTAGTTAATCAAGTATATATGATATATATATTACTCTCTTATAGAAATAGTAAGGCTATATATGTAAATAAAAAAACAAATACCATGCTGTAATATGATGAGTTTTTGTTCTTCTCAGGTCCTATTTATCTAATTTTAGGATGTCCTGTCCTAATTTATATGTCCTGATACACAAAACTTTAGAATTAAAGGGGCATTCTTTCTTTTCTCTGTGCCTTGAGTTCCACTTAACAAATAATGGCTTGAAGTTAGACTTTAACTGATCTTTTGTCCAACTTGTTTTTAGATGCCTCGCCAATCCTGCCAGAAAAGCAAGCCAAACAGATTCTACGAACAAAGCGCTCAGAAAGAGAAAGAAAATCTGGACACTCTGATGAACCAATGAGGGTAATTTTATTACCAGAACCATTTTTTCCTTTGCAGGTTGCTAATATCTCAATATCCTAGCTTATCCCTTCAGCATTTATTAACTAGTTTAATATTGTATAGTATATACAGTTATATAATATAGTATAATATAACTAGCTTCTTTTTTTATCCAAAATCTATCTTTAGAATTTCCAGTATTCCAATAGAATTTAGTGTGTTTTATACCTTCCCATACATTTTCATGTGGTTTAATAATAATCATGGAATTTCATGCGCTGTCATTGTCTTCACCAAGTACTATAACGTGTGACAATGCAACACATATATAAAAGAAATTGCACATCAGTACATCCGCTGAACTAGCACCATTTAGGGATATCTCTATATATCTCTAATGTCTCTATATATCTCCATGTGTTTCTTAAACTTTTTAAGTTTTAAATAGCAAAGAAAGGTTAAAATCCTAGACATTTATTTTGTCACTTTTATTTTCTTTGTCACTGAAGAAATGTAAAGTGTGTACGTAGCCCAAGACATGATGTTTCTGAAATTCCTATTTTGAAAAAAAGAAAAAAGAAAAGCGGGGGATTTTTTGGCTACAATTATTTTATCAATACATGTGCAACTTTTCAAACAAAAGTTGTGGTATTTACAAAGAAAACATCGTTTAACGCACGTATTGTCCCTGTAATGTAAGTAAGGACGGTTACTGGGAGCTTAGTACTAGGCAGAGTCCAACTGCCAAAATTGATACAATGTTCAATCTATAGAGAAACTGGATCCTGATTCCCAATGTGTTTCGCTGGTTTCAGCTTCCTCAGGGGATGGTAGGGAAAACCAGTACATATTTACCAAGTAAGTCTTAAAAAATCAAAGGTGGTTGGAGAAAGATAGGATTGTATTAAGTTGTATTAACTAGCTTAAAGACATCCAAAGAGTAGTGAATAATGATTCATACTCTGGGTACTCTAAGGTTATTAGTGGTGTACCCCAGGGTTCAGTGTTGGGAGCTTTACTGTTTAACATCTTTATAAATGATATAGAGTTTGGGAATAAAAGTATAATTTCTGTGTTTATATTGTTTGGGCAGCCAAGTGGCCAAGGAAATAGACTGCAGAGATGGAGACATAATCCTGCCCCTGTACAAAGCATTGGTCACACCACATCTGGAATATGCAGTCCAGTTTTGGGCACCAGTTCACAAAAAGGACATTGTGGAAT
>NW_027321880.1:0-2017 GCF_032062135.1 Pyxicephalus adspersus | reverse complement strand
AAAAATTAAAGAAATTAAAGAGAAAATGCGGGAAAACGTAGGTAAACAGGCCAATTGATTTTATTTGGGGTGGTTTCCCGCATTTATAAATGCTTAAGAACATCAATGAAATCTCCCATTGAGTTCAATGGAGGATTTTACAAGTGTTTTTAACCTTTTTTGAAAGCTTCAATAAAAAGGCTTTATTAAGTGTTTTAGCAGGATTTTGGCATCTGGAAGCCCCCTTTAATAGGGGTACTCCCAGATCACCACCCCACCACCCTGAGTATGTACAGGGGTATAAAAACCCCCTACTCATTCCCTGAAAGAGTTCAAAATATATGTAAAAAATCTGTTATTAGATCTGTGTGTTTGTGTTTAACTTTTTTTTACAGGTTATCCCACAAGGAAAGGATATTTCCCACAGCTGCATTTATGACATGAGCACAACTGTGGGACTCATGACAACGTGGGATCCCCAGGCACTGGAGGACAAATGAGGACAAGTCTCCCCATTCAACTCCCCATTCAGCTCAAGTGTCATCAGGGTTTCCCTTTTCCCAGCCATTCAGCACTAGAGGTGAATAGGGAGACATGTCCTCATTTGCCCTCTAGTGCTTGGTGATCCCACGCTGTCATGAGTTCCACAGTTGTGCTCATGTCATGAATGCAGCCGTCACACACATCTAATAAAAATACTTTATCATTATCTTATTTTTTACATTTATTTTTAACCCTTTCAGAGAATGAGTAAAGGGTTTTATGTACTCCTTTACTCATTCCCTGGGGTTAAAATTAAAACTTATAAACACATGACAATTGTGGCAAATCAAAGGAAAAGCATCATAGGCATTTATAGGAGTTTTTTTAGCGTTTTAAAGGCAAGTTTAAATCATTTTTTTACATGAAAAAAAAACATATAAACGAGATTGGAGCATTTATATGAGTTTTTAAAACAATCTGCGTAGACTGTGTAGTCTTAGAGAACCATTGACAATACCAGCAGTCACTGAGCTCCAAAAAAGTGACTTTGGCCAGGTTGAGATAGTTTATTGCATAGCTTGTAATTGAGCTTGCTGTGGGCAAGAAGATGTAGTTTCTTAGTTTCTTATCTCCTAATTATCTGACTACAACAATATAACAACGCCCTAGGCACCAATAATGCTAGATGGCTCTGTAAAAATAAATACAGGCATTGCCATGATACTGTAATCCATTTAATTTGATAACCATCTGTCTAGGTGTTACATTACTTAGTACTTATGAACTTAAAATAAAGAAAATAATCCGATGCTTGGTCCACTCTTACAGCACATTGATTTAAAGTGGGGTATTGGCCACTTAAAGTGTCTGTAAACCAAAACATTATATCTGTATGATTGGTTTCCATGCTCTACAGTAAAGGGAAAATACCTGATGACAACATCTTCTGTTTGATCCTTCTCTCAGCATTGTTGACACTCTTCTAAATAAGTATGAATACTATTTTGCAAAGAAAAAGAAGCTGCAAGTTTATGCAACAAAAACAAGTTTTTAGGAAACATCAGTAATCAAGGCTGCAGCTTGGCCCTGCTCACAGATTAGATAGAGTAGGACAAAGAACAAGAAGTGTGCTCATGTGACCTAACTGAAAACAGAAATAGGTATTTCTAATAATTTGAATGATGTGATATGTGAAACAATTGTTTCTAGTGTGGCTAGAGCAGTGTACATGAGTTTACAATTTAACAGCTTGTTATAAATGGGAAAGTTCTCTCCAAGCAAGGTAAAGCTTGGCCTCAGATCCAGATTTTACTTTAAGAGAACAGTAAAAAGCATTATACTGATATTACTAAATCTCATTCCACATATCCGAAGAATAATAATCAGATGCATCAGTGCCAAAATATGAAGCCATAGGCCAGTCACATGCCAGGAAGTGCACTGATAGTTTTGCTAATGTTCATTTGAGGACCTTTAGGGTTACAATCCTTACGTCTGGGGGCATCAGAAAGCTAAGAAGGAGATTTGTAGTGAGTAATTCATAGCTGCTTAATCA
>NW_027321879.1:0-2017 GCF_032062135.1 Pyxicephalus adspersus | reverse complement strand
TTTCTCATGTTAAACCATGCTGAATATCTTCCTAGCTCACTATTCAGCTTGTCCAAAATTATAAATATTGACTTCTGTGGAGGAGAACTGACAAATCCAATTATTCAATCTGTTGTATCTGTGGTTCATTGATTCTCTGATTCAGACTTCTGCTGTCTTTTTATGGATGATACATTTCTTTGGTGTGGTAGTCAGACATTTGTCCAAGACTTGCATAGTGAAAATGAGGATATTCACGTGATCCTATCAATCATTCACATGAGCCACCTGGTGCTGGCTTTACGGGTTCCATCCCTCTCTAAACAATCAAATGGCCACAAAGCCACACATGCATTCCATGTACAAACATATACAGCAGATCAAAGTATAACACTGCCCATGGTTTACCTTATAATACAAGTGGCTTTCCTCCTATTCATTATTCACTTCCCGCATCACTGAGGTCCTCACCTACCTAGTGTTTTCCTGAACACCAAAGTGGAGGGGTACATCAGGATGGTGCTTAAAAATTGGAAGTGTTCCAGTAGTGTCACCTTGTTTGTTGCTTCTGGAACAAATATAATCTGTTATACTCATAGTGTCTTTAAGTAAATCTATGCTCTTGCCATGCAAAGCAGCACATTTTTATTACCCCTTTATTTGTAGTACTTACTTTCCTTCCACTCCCTGCTGCTCTGTTCATCCGACATATGTTGGGGAATATCCAATGTAAGCTTGTTGCCGGTGGCACAACTTTCACAAGATTATGGGCTCCTTGTGTGACGATGCTAATTGACCATGTGCTGTTAGGTAGAATGTAACCTGACATACTAGATCAGTGCTTCTCAACCAGGGTTCAGTGGGAACCCAAAGGTTCCTCCACGGATTGCTAGGGGTTCCTTGAGCCATTTGTTCATCTCAGGTCAGTTTAACTGAGACCAATTATTTGTTTGCCTATATGTAAGGGTGACATTCTTCCCACAGGCCAGCAATTGTTGACCAGTGGCATTGTTCCTACATACAAGCACAATAATGTACTGTGAGCTGTTAAAAGTAATTTATAGCAGAGATTGCCTTGGAACCTGAAAATTATTTTAAGGGGTTCCCCCATGTTAAAGTCGATTAATCCCTGTACTAGATACTTCCTTCATCTATACACTGAAGCGGCAGAAAAGTGTAAGAAAAACCATAGTTCTTTATTAATGAACAAAAAATAGTGTTTTAGTGTAATTGCAGTTTCAGAATGTATTTGCAGTCTGTTGTCTATTCCACCCACTGCCTAAACAAATGCCCATTCCTGCCAACTGTTATGGATAAACACTAATAGAACTGGAGGCAGAATTTACATGCAATTGTGAATAGTTTTACATTCTTCACCCAAACATTTTAGATATTTTTTTTTTCATGGCCTGGTTGTGTAATGCCTTTCATGTCAGTTGATAACCTATAATAAATCATAACCCGGGAAAAAGAAGCTTTAAAGGGTGTGCTGCATCTCATATAAGTTGGCTCCGGGAAAAAGTTTCATGGATATGAGTTAGAGCATGTTCTGCTGAAAAATGTGTAGATTGAAAAGTAAACTTCTGTCAGAAATGATGCTTTAAAGTCCAGAACAAAGACATATCTGTTATGGTTTACAATCAAATGTTGTGTTGCTGCAAGGTTAACAAATGTCCCAAGCAGGTTTTCCAGTGGCAACAAGCACTGAAATTCTGCTGCAACACTTTATTTTCTGGATCCTTTACCATGTCTTGTAAATCAAGCATGCTAGACTGTACCATGATTAAGACAATGATAACATTGGATGTAAAATCCAACAATCCCATCCCCCCCTTTTCTAATTTTCCCTGTACATTCATATGATAGATTGTTGGGGAGGGATGAAATATTTATGACTAAAGCTGCGTACACGCGTCAGATTTTTATCGCCCGATAATCGGCACCGGCCAGATATCGGGCGAAAATCTGGCGTGTGTACAGTCGGCGTTGTCCATCGTCCGAACGACCGTCCTGGCGGATCCACGGACGATGAACGACG
>NW_027321878.1:0-2018 GCF_032062135.1 Pyxicephalus adspersus | reverse complement strand
ATTCCACATATGTGAGGGAGCAGTTGGACATGCAGAAGACAGACACAAGCTCCACATGTTTGGCTTGTCTGAACTTGAACATGTACAAAAAAAAAAACTGTGTGTAGGCTGCTTTTGCTGAAAATGTTATCAGCCGGGCTGTATTCCACTGTCTTCTAAATTACATATGTGGGGGAAAAAATACAAACCAAGCGTATTGACTACTCTGTGACTTTGCATGCTATATTATTCTTATGGATCAGAGAATTTAGGCCAGAAGCAGTCAGGCAATTGATATTTTTAGATGTAGTTGACCAACAAAATCCTCCATTTTCTCTCCAATTTCTCTCACCAATAGTTTACTTTAAAGCATAATTTTTTGGTGGGACTCTGCTGGTTTTATAATCACTGTTCCCCCACTGACAGGGAGTTTGACTTTTTAGTTTTAGAATTTTTTTGCATCGGGCCTATTTGCCTAATCTATAATTTTCATACAATTCAGTGAATTCTGGCAATAGCTCACTTTTGCTGAGCTGAAGCATGATACAGAATCACAAGGCAGAAACAGGATGACGTCAAGACCAGAAGCAATGAAGGGTAGTCAAAGGAAGCTTGGATTGGATACCAAACAGACAGACGAGGTGCAATACTAATATGTGAAGCCAAATCTTAATCGAAATTATTTGGGATAACTAAGATCAGAAACTGGTGACACATGGAAGCCAGGATAGAAAAGACTGAAACTACATGTTGAGGTAACTTTGTGTTGCCTATAACTTCCATATATAAGAAAACCACATGAAGATTGTAGATCGTCTGACATGTAGGTACTAATACCTACCACCAGAGGGAGCGCTACAGCCAAGGTACCCCAGAGCAGTGGTCACTAACCTTTTCAGATCTAAAATTAAATGTAATTAATTTAAATTTAATTTAATCACTAAATTTACTGGCTCCAGCCCGTGCATACGCAGGAAGTTAGGTGTCACTCAAAGGGGAAGAAACTTCCCCCATAGTGATGTCATGATGCCAGCACCCACCCACTCCCCATACGATCCATACGGTACACATGGTTCGTGGCTCTAACCAGTGCTCGGGGGCACACTGGCTACTGGACAATTTTCTCCCGGACCACTGATTGGCAACCGCTGCCCCAGAGGATGTTTCCACCTCCAACAGCAGGTGGAGTGTGTCTGCAGAGGATACTAATCCTATGAGGCAAGAATCATAAGATTCATGAACAGGGTTGTCGGTTGCACAGGAAATCAAACAAAGAGACCCTAATAAGAGCACAGACCTGTGGATATCTGTGACATGGTGGATCAGTATTATAGGGGGTGCTTAAAGAAATCACTGTTTAGGTAGTATGAATAAATAAATGATGTTTTATAAATATATAATTGAATTAAATTCCAGCTAAAAAAAATAAATAAAAGGCCCCACATTTCCTGAGGTTATAGGAATTTTTGCATTGAATGGGGCTCACACTTCCATTAGTGAGCACCTTTCAGTGTGGCTTCTAGTATTGCACTCCACTGCTACCAGAAAAGTGGGGTCAGTGCAATATTTTTTTGCATAGATGTCAACTTTGTCATACACTTCATTTCATCATTCATTTTATCCATTTAGGATGAAAGTAATGTTGCCGAAATGGTATTGATTTTACTACACAATAACAGTCTTTGTGTAAGATTAGTTTTCAACAGGATGTAATACAATAAAGTCTAGAGATTGCACAAGCAATAGTTATAATCTCTCATCTAAGCACTTAATCCAGCCACAAATTACTATTCTCCCTTATCAAATATAGTTGGACTTTTCATCATAACCTGTACACTATTTATCTTCAGAATTTCATGACAACAATGTCTTAAAAATGCAGTCTCCAAGGATCTCCTAATTCCATGGTTACCAGCACCTAACTGCACTCTGAGACATGTTATGTTTCTTATCGGTCACAGTTGTGAATTGCTGGATTCTGCATTGTAAACTACATTACTCTTGGGGTTAAACAGACATTAGGTCTATGTGCACACATC
>NW_027321877.1:0-2018 GCF_032062135.1 Pyxicephalus adspersus | reverse complement strand
TTGTCCCATGGCTGGATGAAGTCCCAGGGCTTATTGTTGTCCCAGGGCTTATTGTTGTCCCAGGGCTTGCTGTTGTCCCAAGGCTTGCTGTTGTTTCATGGGTTGCTGTTGTCCCGGGGCTTTCTGTTGTCCCGGGGCTTGTTGTTGTCCCAGGGCTTGCTGTTGTTTCATGGGTTGCTGTTGTCCCAGGGCTTGCTGTTGTCTCAGAGCTTGCTCATATCCCATGGCTTGTTGTTGTCCCAGGGCTTGTTTTTGTCCCATGGCTGGATGATGTCCTGGGGCTTGCTATTGTCCCGGGGCTTGCTGTTGTCCCGGGGCTTGCTGTTGTCCCGGGGCTTGCTTTTGTCCCCTAGACAGTATGAAGCATGCATGTTTTTAGCTCCCAAGTGTAGAACTTTACACTTCTCAATAATAAATGTCATTTGCCACTTGGCTGCCCAATCATGAATGATGTGAATGGGAAACCCAGGCTGCATTATTCATCTCCAACCCAGAGCTGCCCTCCAGAGTTCCCTCTCTACTCAACAAGATGTTCCAGGCTAAATAATGCCCATTGTCACCCAACCAAGAAAACTGAGTATTCATCTGTGAATGCAGAGCGTCATGGAAGCCTCCACTGAGGGAGGTAACACCAGGGCACCATATACTCACCCTATACCAGTGCTGATTGAATGGCAAGGGACAGCAGATGGTTTTTGGCAAGCAGGGAAATGGTTGCAGACATTAGGTAATTTTTGCTATTACACAATTGTATATCATAGAATGGTCACCAAATCGAATTATCTTACAAAATTGAACCCCATAAACTGCTTATGTTGCCAAGGTCCTTCTACAATATATCACTATCATTCAAAACTGGCAATATTATATCATGTGATGCACCAACCAGCCAATCAATAAATAGATTGGTCAGACATTGATTGATAAATAGATTGTTTTTCCACAGTATTACCCTTAGCTCATGGTGAACTTGTTCCATTAGTAATGTCCCATAGCAGGATTTATTTATAAACAGTAAATCTGAGTATTCAGCAACATTTTCGCTGAAATTAAAGACATTCACTTGGAAGATTAACTAATAGTGAATGTCTGTTGAATGTCAGATTAATTGCTTTATAAATACAACCCAGTGCCTTCTACCTCCCACCAGTTCTATACCCATACACAGTGGCTGAAATGAATAATTTATAATCTTAATGTAATGTAAATGTGGGGAAGTCAAATGGTAAATGGCTCAGTTTTCTTTGTACAGCAATGCAGTATATGTCACAGTTTTTATACGTGTATAATAATAGTGTGTGACTGTGGGGGGACATTAGAGTGTCAGCTCCTCTGTACAGAGACTGATAGGACTGGCTCAGAGTTCTCTGTAAGATTGGAGAGTAGTGGGGGCAAAGCATTGAAGTGCAGAAAGATTGGAGAGTAGTGGGGGCAAAGCATTGAAGTGCAGAAAGATTAGTGGGTGAGAATAACGCAAAGTAGAAGTATCAAAAGGTAAAGGTATCGGGGTGTAGGTTCGTCAGTGGGGGATTTGGAAAACAAATAGGTATTGAGTTAGGGGAGGAAAAGAAGAGAGTGGGAAGATTGGATGAAAAAAAGAATTGGAAGGACAGGGGATAAGAGTAAAAGGATTGGGAAGTGGGGGGTGGGTAGAGTGTAGAAGGAGGGTGGGGGTTCAGAAAGGATTCGAGAATTGGCATATAAGTGGGTAGAATTAATGGAGAATTAGGGGATAGGAGGGTAGATTAATTGAAGAGGATAATTGGATTGAAGGGTTGGAAACTGAAGAATGGCAGATTGGGGGATGAAATGTAAATAGGTTGCACACAGGTTTCCATAAACTATCAGTGATACCCACCCCCTTATTACCCTATACCACACTCACCTATAGGTGTAAAGACCCCACACACTTCCCAACACCAGAGCTTCGGATGAATGAGCACAGAGAGACCTCACACAAGCTCATATAATGCACATGAGACGGAAAAGTAGAGGACTCTGCTTAGTGGGCAATTTGA
>NW_027321876.1:0-2019 GCF_032062135.1 Pyxicephalus adspersus | reverse complement strand
GTATAGTTATCATTTGCAATTAGCCCACCAAAACCAAGGGCCCACCATCAGATCACAGCAGTTTAGACTGGATGCCAGGGATCTAATAAATTCCTGCTGCTTGGGCGCCTGAGATTTTATAAATTAATTGATAGACAAATATTTTGTCTCCCTACCTAGGAGTTCTGCTTAATATTTGATGAAACCATTTTCAGTCATAGTATGGGACAAAGTAACATGGATTTTTTTAAAGATTTATATTATTATAAATTAAGCATAAGCAAATTTGCCGAAGATCAAAACCCAAGATGCCCAAGATCAAAACAAAATTAGCCCAAGCCCAAGAATTTCTAAGATTACCTTTATGCTACATTTATCAGGCAAATCTCACCAAACCAAACAAGCCAAAAGCCTGGAAGTTCTTTAAAGTACAATCATAGCATAGCAGGTGAACATAAAGGTGAAACATATCTAGGAAAATCTGGACTCGTTGAAACATATTGCTTGAACTGTTGCAAACTGAAAAGGAGCCATGGGCAACAAAAGTTTTAGGAAAATACCCCAGCTCTTTAACACCAGACTTCACAGAGCATGTGGTTAATAAAAAAAAGTTATAACAGGATTGCCATCCTCTGCTAACATGAAGACTGTAGAGAATGTAGAGACCCTTAGTAAATCACATTTGAAAATTGAATTTTAGCTATAACCAATGTGTGTATGCTGGTAAAATCTCATCTTCCTATTTTGTATATTAAAGCGGACCTCAACTAAAATTTATAGTTTACATAAAAGGGTAGAGAACCCTTTTATATAAAGTAAAAAAATATATATTTTTTTATTGCAACATCCTTTTTTAAAAGACTGAGTGGGACCACAGAGCCTCCCGACATTAATACGTCATTGATCCCGTGAGGCTTCTGGCTGCTCCTTCTGTGCATGCCCGATTTCATTTTCCTACAGTACATTGAGAGGAAAGAGATGCTGCACAGTGGGATTGGCACTCTTTTTCCCCCCTACAGCAGGCTACATCACCCAATCCTGCTCCTACACAGTGCGAGATTGGGTGACACGACCAGAAGAAGGAAGAAGATAGAGGAAGATGGTGATGCCCGGTGCTTTCACCATGCCGGGACCAAGGAGAATTCCAGGACGGTGCGGGACACGATTGAGGACATTATCGAGAGATCTGTGGAATTAGGTAAGTGTGATTTTTTTTTATTTTCAGTTTAGTTCCACTTTAAGATATCTTTTTGATGCTATCAAAAAGTATCAAAGATTACAACCTAAAATACCACAGTAAGATATTAATGGTCCTTAATGTTGCCTGTTGACAGTACACTTATTGGATAAAAAGCTGCTCATACTACTTTGTCATACCGTGTGATTACCATAACCATGCTCAGATTGGAGCACTGTATTAAAAAAAATCAAATGCCTTTGGCAGGACATGCTTAGAGTATTGGAGGAAAGTAATTGTTTACCAATGCCTAGGTGCACCTTAACTACAGGAATATATCACTCACAAAAAAAGACCTTAAAATGTAAAATTCACATTTAAAAATATGTAAATATGTATTACTCTACTGTAAAACATATTCAGCTCAGTGACATTTTTTCCACCACACTTAAGTAACACTCTCGGGTTACCTTCTATCCTCTAGAATTTGACTGGACTGTTAAAAAGTAGCAACAGCAAACCGAAGTTTGCTCTATCTTCCTGTAATCATACTCATTGTCAACATGTGTTAATAAAAGAAACTTGACTACTTGCATACTTGCATATAAAAATTTGCTTACTGATGTTTTAAAAAATATTAAACTGTATTCACTGTTGTTGTTTTTTATATCTGTCTGGAATCCAGTTTTACCTTCCTGATTAGGGAATAAGAAAACTGAGTTTGTTTGCTCGGTGCTTTATTTTTCCATTCTTCATGCTTCATATTAGGAATTGATTTTTCTTTATGAACAAACTCTGTGACTTATATATCATCTTCTCACTGCTTCTAATATTAGCTATATAGGCAATACCTGTCCTTCTGC
>NW_027321875.1:0-2019 GCF_032062135.1 Pyxicephalus adspersus | reverse complement strand
TTTCCATAGACTGGACATAGGTTCACTTTTATTATCAGTGTCAAGCTGTTGTTAAGTAAACTTAGTAAAGTAAAGATTGTACAATTTAAATAAAGCTATATTTTTGTTTTCTTGTAAGATTGTAATCACTAATCAAAACAGCTATTCATTCCAGTAGCACAACTGCACAAGGTATAATTGATTATTTCCAGAAATTATTTTAAATCTATAAGGTCTCGATTGTGGTAATCATAACTAAACCATTGGCACATAATTTTTTATTGGGTTATATAATATTTCTTTTTTAAGCCATAAGACCTTTTTACAATACTAAATATTTTTTTTTTTGTTTTTTTACAGAAAAAATATTTTTTATTGAATAAATATTTTTTTGTAGAACAAATTCCTATTTACTTCTTCCTCATTTCTGTAGTGTAGGGGTTTTTGGCTTGCTATGTTTGTTTTTTTCATTGAATACAGGCTTTGAGTAACACTTTTATGAACATTTGATAAAATATGTGAATATGACTTTTCCAGCATGACTGGCAAATGGGAGACTGAAAGCACATTTCTATAATTGGAGTCAAACCAAAAACAGTTGTTTGGCTGACATTTATTATTGTCTTTTTTGGATTACCTGTTGTACTACACTAAACAGCAAAGTATGAGATTCATTCTACTTCCTCATTTAGAACATTGGCTTAAATCCAAAATTTAGAGATTTTTGCTCCAAGCTGAATCATCTTGTCCTCACCCAATTAGAGAAATCAGTTGGGCTCCTTTTCAAACTTGCGTCTAACTGATTTATGATATAAAATAATGCAGGAGAATCTACAAACACTGGCTAAAGGGTTGTTTATTTTAACAAAGAAGTTTTGGTTGAAATACAGTTGTATGGAAATGTTTATTACATTGGGCCTTATGGATTTATTAAAGTTCTCCAAGGCTGGAGAAGATACACTTTTATCTGTGAACCTGGGTGATCCAGAAACCTGGAATGGATTTCCTAAAAGTCACAGTTGGTATTTGTTAGCAAATGTTTTCAATCCTGGACCAGATCAGTGTCAGGTTTGTTAGATCACCCAGGTTCACTGATGAAAGTGTATATTCTCCAGCCTTATTTTTCTAAAACAAAAAAAAGGTTGTAGATTACATTTAAAAATGAGGGTGAGAAATAAGGTTCAAGTTTGATCTCACTGTGGGTTTGGCTAGAATTTATGCAATTTGTAGTTCACAATTTCCACTAATTCATGAAGAATTTTGAGTAGACAAACTTTATACTGGTTACATACCTCTGCTGGAAGGTGGTTGTTAAGGTTACCTTACAAACTAGCTTGTAGTCGATGTTTATTTTGCCAAGGCAGTTGTTTGTTACATTGCTAATGTACACATATGTTATAACATACACATATATTATATGAAGTTAGAAAGTTCCCCATGGAGGGTCATATGTTCTAAAAAGGAAGTCTAGATAGGGAATATTCGGAATTTAATAGAAAGGTAACCCCTATAGCTGGTTTAGCATACAGGAGACCCTTTTCTAGGGAATGATTTCATCAAAAATATTTCATATAGAAAATTTATTATGGAGACTCTTCATCAGTGTTATGGCAACTTATCACTTGTTCGAGATGGTTAAATTGCAAGGGTGAAGTATGGTCAGTAGTCTATACCAGCGGTCGCCAACCTTTTTGATACGGCAGATACGGCAGACGGAAAATACTGGCTCCTGACCGCACATGTGCGGGGAGCCGGTTGCAAATAAAAGGGGAGGAACCTCCCCCATAGTGACGCCATAACGTCTTAACCCCGTTGTGTCGTGAAACACAGCTCGCCCACTTCCCTGAAGCAGGAATTTGCACAGAGAATATGGTCAACGTCTTTGGCTGGTGCGTCCCCCGGACGGGGTCCTTTTCCTGACCCCACTCGGGGGTGCACCGGCCAGAGCCGCGGACCACCAAAATCTTCGCTGGTCTATACCACATGATTAGAATTTTATGGCAGATGAATTTTACAAATAGATGATTTAGAGGCATTTTT
>NW_027321874.1:0-2019 GCF_032062135.1 Pyxicephalus adspersus | reverse complement strand
GTATCCAGTTTTATCTTAGCTCATTTATCTTCCCTATCTATTTCTTCACTTATCTTATTTTCAATTTGCTATCTCTTCTCTACTCTCCTGTTTCTTCTCTCTCATTTCCTCTCCACTCTCCAATCTTCTCCTTACTTTGTCTTTTGTTCTCTATTCTTTTATTTCCCCTGTCTCCTTCCCTCCCCACTCTCCCCATTTGCATGCTACTTTGTCATCACCTCTCCACTCTCCTACTTTATCTACCCTCTCTCATCTCCTCTATACTCTCCTATCTTCACTTTGCCATCTCCTCTCACCCTCACTTATCTCTTTTCCGCCGTCCCATCTGCTTTCTACTCTTTCTTCTCTCCACTCTTCCATTCCCTGTCCATTATCCACTCTCCTACCTCCCATGCACTCTCCTACCTTCTCTTCACTTTGCCATCTCTTTTCAACTTACCTATTACCTTTCTCCACTCAGTTCCTCCATATCAACTACACTCTTCACCCTCTCCTGCCTTTCTGCCCCCTTTCATTTTTACATCTTCTCTCTACTCCCTTATCTTTACTCTGCTCTCCCATCTTCTTTTTCACTCTTAAGCTGCGTACACACTTCCAATTTTTATCGTTCAAAATGAACGACGAACGATCGATTGGGCAAAAATCGTTCGTAAAAAAAGTAACCAGAAGAATACAATGAGCGTGTTATAAAACACAATTCTTATATTGTCTGCTTCAACTTTCTTTACCCCCACAGCCCCTGATGTGCAAACTTTACTTACAGCCCTAAATACGTTGGAAGGATTACCATGTTGAAAATGATGTGTCAGACAAAGTTTGGAATCCCAGAATATCCACAATCTCCTGGGAGAAATTCTTTTCTTTCTTTCTTTCTTTCTTTCGCACTTTCTTTCGCACTTTCACACTTTCTTTCGCACCTTCGCACTTTCACACTTTCTCTTTCTTTTGCACTTTCTCTCTTTCACACTTTCTTTCTTCTGTACTTTCTTTCACACTTTCTTTCTTTACTTACAGCCCTAAATACATTGTAGTAAGATTACTCTGTTGAAAATGATGTGTCAGACAAAGTCTGGAATCCCAGATTATCTTCCTGGAGAATTTCTTTCTTTCTTTCCTTCTTTCTTTCTTTCTTTCTTTTGCACTTTCTTTCTTTCACATTTTTGCACTTTCTTTCTTTTTTCTTTCTTTTGCACTTTCTTTCTTTCACATTGTTGCACTTTCTTTCTTTTTTCTTTCTTTTGCAATTTCTTTCTTTCTTTTGCACTTTTTCACATTTCTTTGCACATTCTTTCTTTCCACTAAAATTACCAGCTTCGAACTGCGCATGGGCAGGGACTTGAGTGTCACTCAAGGGGGAAGAAACTTCCCCCATAGTGACGTCATGATGCCAGAATCCACCAACTCTCCTATCGCAGATCTGAGCCTGCGATGTGAGAGTGGGAGGGTTGTGTCCTGAGACACCCGCTCACCGCCCTGAGACTGCGATCCATTCGGGGAACATGGAAGGTTCCTTCTCCTGACCCAGCTTGGGGGTGCACTGGCCAGAGCCACGGACCACCAGTTGGCGACCGCTGCTCTGTATAACAACTAAAGCTTTAACTCTAAATGCAAAGCTCTAATGTGCTGAATAGACAGCTGCATTTTTTTTTAAAGAACTATAGCTAGCACTTCTATTATGATCTGTATATGACTGTAAAGCCCTGGTCAGCACCAGTATTCACCATACACCAGTCCTCCTATCTAACGCCGCAGTCTTCATCTTTAGTAAGCCCCTGCTCAGCTTGGTAGACTAGTTGTGCCTCCCAGCATACAGGTGACCCCAAGATTTACTGCACAAAGGATGGTGTCTGGGAATGGGCTGGCAGCAGACCAGGGGCCCACAGATAAAGCAGTAAGATTTACCAGGCAATCCAGAGTACAAAGCCAAAGTCATACACGGGTGATCAGTCCACCAAACAGGGTACAGAGCAGGAACAAGTGGAGTTGGGGTCGCAGGCAGAGGTCGGTCCAGGCTGAGTA
>NW_027321873.1:0-2020 GCF_032062135.1 Pyxicephalus adspersus | reverse complement strand
TTGGTTACTTTTTTACGAACGATTTTTTGCCCAATCGATCGTTCGTCGTTCGATTGGAACGATAAAAATTGGAAGTGTGTACGCACCTTTACCGGCATTGTAGGACTGATAGGACAGAATCTTGGGTGGTAAAACTTTTCACATATAGTTCCGTTGACAATCAGGCCATTTCAGTTCAGATCCATTTGGGTGTCCTATATCCATGGATTTGTTTAAATACACATGATGTTCCTGGAGACAAGAAAACCATGCATTAGTTCTTTGTAGCTGTAATTCCCATCATCCTAAACCTGTCTGTCTGGGGTCTTAGGAGTGTCAGGACATTGTAAAGGGCATGGGTGGAGAATATTTCTTTCTGTTTGCTGAGCGAGTTATTTGTACAGCGAGCTTCCTGGGATTGTGGCGAGTGACTTGATTGAGCAGCTAGCATGTATGTCCCTTACAGGGCAATGGTGTACACAGTTCAAGTTGTGGCTGTGGTTTTGTGAGATCACAGGCACAAAGAATGTGATACTGTAACAATAGTTTTGTCAAAGTTTCTCTTCCTTTGAAACTATTAATAGATAGTGACAAAGCATGTTGTCTCCAAAAGCCCATAAAGGATTCACCTTGTCAAATCTTTAATGATTAATTATATCAGTCAATTTAAAAAAATAACAATCACTGTATGGCATGATTTTCTATACAAGTTAAAAACATATATTTATTTTGGTTTTGATTGGTATGTATAGGTTCAAAGTCTTAAAAGATATTTGTCAAAAATAGACACATTGTTAATAACATACATTTGTTAAAGCTTTCCAAGACTGGAGACGATAGACTGTCATGGGAGAACCTGAAATGGATCTGGTCCAGAAGGTAAAACATTTGCCAAATAATAGCAAATTATTTTTAAGAAATCCATTCCAGGTTTGCCGGACCAGGTTCTCCCATAATAGTACATCAGCTCAGGTTCTGAAGAGCTTTATTAACCCTCCCTAGCGGTATTCCCTAATGTGACTCGTGGTAAAAAATACATGCAAAAAGCGGTAATCACGAGTCACTCTCGGGGTCGCTAAAAACAATAAAAAACCCACTTACCTTGTTCCTTTGGCTTCCTGCTCGTCCGTCCAGGTCCTCGGACGGCGTCCTCTTCTCTTGATCTTCTCCCAGTGACTGTAGAGACATTCTCTGTGGTTTCCAGGTGACGTTGGTGCATGCGTCGGTTCGTGCAGGAGGCACGACGGGAAATTCAAATAATTTTGTATTGGATTTAATACAAAATTACTGTATTGAATCCAATACAAAGAAACCGTTATAATATATATATATATATATATATATATATATATATGTTTATTAATAAATTTATTAAATATTGGACAGTGAGTTATGCCTAAGAATTATAAGCATACAATGTAAAATACATTTCAATGCAAAACAAATTACTGCTTTTTGCATGAAAATACGGACTGAATTAGAACGCCAGGGGGGTTAAATCGGGCCCATGTGCATGCAGAGATTTTGGACTCTGGCTAATTGGTCACTGTTTGGATTACATGACTGTAGAGTCAGTCAGTACATTTTTGCTGACTCCAGGTACACAAAAATTGCTCCCGACAGTACAGCCTTGGTTCTCTGGATATTGATCAGGCTGATCAAGTGGAAAATTAGTATTGGATCTGCTTGTGTGTACTTACCCTAAAGCACTACTGATTTACTGACTAAATTTAGTGATATCCAAAAACATGCAGTTAGGGTAATTGGCTTCCCCCCAAAAGCCCTTCCTCTACCAAGATGGACATCTTGACACAGAACAAGGATGGCAAGTCGCTAATAGGGAAAGATCAGCTGCACTGGAAGATTTTAGAAATGCTGGTGTTTAGTCCATTGCGTCAACCTGCTTTTGTTTTGGGAAGGGGGACTTAAGGTGCGTACACACTTCCAATTTTTATCGTTCCAATCGAACGACGAACGATCGATTGGGCAAAAAATCGTTCGTAAAAAAGTAACCAACGACGCCGACGAACGAGGAAAGTCG
>NW_027321872.1:0-2020 GCF_032062135.1 Pyxicephalus adspersus | reverse complement strand
AAGGAGTGGAGGCTGTTTACTTTAAATACTCAACCATATGAAAAGGTAATGGAAAAAGACACAAAGTGTGCAAGCAGATCAGTAATAAAAGAAAATACAGCTTCACTTTTTTTTTATCAAGAATACCTTTTTAAAGAGAGAATACACTTTGTAAAGTGATCATTTCAGTTGACAAGTTCTTCTCGTTTAGTAAATGGGCCCTAATGTATCCAGTCACCTTTACTTTTCATTTCTTTACAGTTTCTGCATTTAAACTTTAGGAAACCAGACGGATATCAAATGAGGATATTATAAAGAAGTACATGAATTATTTTTATTTATACATTTATATGGCACTCACATCGGCTTCTGTGCTTTAGGCACTAAGTACTTCTCAGAGCGGCTCACAATCTAACAGTCCTGTCATAGTCATATATCATTGGGGTAGTAGGCCAATTTTGGTAGCCAGCCAATTTACCTACCTACATATCTGGGAGATGACTGGGGTACCCAGAGAAAAATGAAAACTCCATGAAAACATGAATTTCCTGAAGATTTCCTGCATAATTTCCTGAAGATTTGAACCTGGGGCCTGAAAATAAGGAAGATATCTCAACAACTTAGTGACACGACTATGGACTATGTACAGCGCTGCATAATATGATGGCGCTATATAAATACTGTATAATAATAATAATAATAATAACAACTATTAACATATTTTACATACAGCTTGACTGAACTGGGCTTTCTAAAGACTTACCCTGAATAAAAAATATTTATAAGAATAAAGAAGCTGTGGAGGGATTTGAAGGCAAAACACAGGAGCTTGAATTTGATTCTCAGGTGAAATGAAGAGAACTACAAAGAGATGCAGCAGAAGAGGAGCGGTGGGAAGGATGGATGAGTCTGGCTGCAGCATTCTTAATATAAAAAGGTTGTCTACCTTTTTGTGTAAAGTACAAATTTTGGTGATAGGTCTGCTTTAAGGAGTTTGCAATTAACTCAGAACGGGAGGGGGGATTTAAAATCATGTTTACCCAACTAGACATTAATAACAGAAGAAGTACATGATTATTTTTTTTAGAAAAATTTTTTGGAAACAGTTTGCCCTGAACCCCCTGTAACAGCAATACCATGTTTAGGGACTTTGTAATGAACTCACAACATTAGCAATGCAAATTTGTGAAAATTTAATGAAGAGCGGTAAGAAAAAATTATTGAAAATTGCCAGCCCATCCCTACTGCAAACCCACATAAAAACTTTTTTACTGTGCAACAAACTAAAATATCAATGGCAAAGCATGTTGATTCACCATTTCTGTAAGTTTTAGTAAAGCCAAGATAGAGGAGGTGGAGGTGTTGTAGACAGATATATTTAATACATTTTCATTCCATGGAAACAAATGTTCTCTGTAACATGTAAAAGTGTGCTTTATTACTTGCCTCTGACTTTAAAAACAATCAAGGTCAGGATTAATATGAAAGTCATCACAAACATGTGCACAACCCAATTTGGGTGCTAACTCATAAAAACGAAAAAAAAAATCTCTGTTTGCCATTATGGCCCACTGCATATCATTGCCTTGTCTAGCCATCTCTAAATTGACAAAAATGCAATTTTTGTATATATCTTATGAATAGTTACAGGTTTACAACCTAACACTATAGAAGATGTAAAGCGCTTAAGAACCCTGCACAATACAATTTACATTTGAATTCTCTGTTCACTATAAAATGATATGACCAAACTATATTTAATTTATATTTATTAAGTGCACATACAGTATACCACCAAGAGCAATTTTGGAAACTGCTTGCCTGCGAATTACACATCACACTAAAACAAGTTCTCCTAAACCTTTTATTATAAGGAACAGTAATGAACAAAATAGTAATTAAAAAAAAGAATTTTGCTGAAAATTCAACTTAACTATTTTACCTGATCATATGAAATTTGCAGATTTCCTCTTCCAATATCTTTAAAACAATTGATAGATGATCTGATTGTGTGAATCTGTACTCAGAAGGATAAAGGTTG
>NW_027321871.1:0-2023 GCF_032062135.1 Pyxicephalus adspersus | reverse complement strand
AATTTTGTGGGTTATACCTTAGGCAAGTCAAATGGGTTTGGCTCTTAAATTGGAACTTTACCCTGGAAATAAAAAATTCTTTAACATTTACAGTTTAGAATCTGTGGGGATGAATACATTTATGTGGATGCCTAGGACCCTCTTTCATCTGGCACAGCCACTTTAAGAAGGTCAAACAACCCAGAAGAAGATTGGGCAAAGATGTAATTTATGATGATGAGGGACCTCATGAATATCAGATTAATCAAGATTAGCTGTGTAAATTTTTATTTTAAAGTGACCTTGCTGCAAAAGCTGGTAACTGAAGAACATGGTAGTGTCTATTCACTTTCCAAGTTTCATCACTGCCAAAGACACGTCAAATCAGGTCCCTGCAGTTCTCACTGGTTATTCCCCTCTGACCTCATCAGCTATTTACAGTTTTAAGAATATTTTTTACACAGCTCAACAGATTAACAAATGTTGCTGCTTGATGAGATTTAACTTGTGTAAGAGCATTTCCTAAATGGAACCTTCAACACTATATTGCCTGCAGAATAGCCTGGTTGGCATAACACTAAGTGCTGAACTACATAGGTGGCTTTTAATTGTTCATTAGTATGAGCATAGGCTTTTGTTTCACACATTGGAAGGGTTATCCTTTGCTAATGCTAATAAGCAGACTCATTGTTTATGGAACCTTGAACTGTGTATGTGAGTTAACAATAATTTGTAAACTATAGATGAATTATAGTTGACGTTATGTTTTCATTTTAATCCTTTTATTTTCCTGTAAAGAAATCTCCCTTTTGCACTCCTGTAGTTGAAGTCCACTAAGTTTCTCTTTGCTAATCTGCTAATAAAGCTGATCAGTGTTTACCCCAACACAATTACATTACTTTGAGTAGGAAAAAGACTAGACCATTTCTCTCCCACCTCCATAATCTCTGTTTTACCTTTTTAAATTGTGCATCACAAGTGTAACCATTGCATTTAGTCTCGTGGCCAAAAAGCTTAAATTTTGTCTCATAAGGTTACACAACTTTCCTCCAGCTGACTTCAGAGTCTCCTATTTGCTTTCTGAGATGCGTAGAGGTTTTAGTTAACAGTGCATTTCTTTATGCCATTCTTCCCCTCCACTGCAAGAGTGTTAAAGCACCCCAGCAAGTAATTTAACCCATTTATGTGCTAGGTCTCTGGCTGGCCTTCCTCAATTAAGGTTGGCATTCTCCCTAAAAAGAAAAATCAATTAACAAAGTGCATATTGTTGAGCCAGCAGCATGATCAACTTTTTTTTTTAAATACTATAATACAATTGTTTTGGACTGAAATAACGATTTCACAAAAACATTTGTTCAAGGTATATCATAAAAATTGTACAAGCTAGAACTGTACCCATAGGTGGTTCAGTGGCTATGCAGTTCGCTAAAGTAAAGGTATTAGATTGTGATTGTAAATGGGGTTTATTCAAATCAGAGAGCAGTCACTAGTCATGGTTATATACAAGGTTCTGTTTAATCTGTTTATAATCAGCTGGAGGAAAGTTGTGTTACCTAAATGTTTGATGGACAAATATGTTTTGCTGTAGAAGACACAAATGTGTGCAATGAAGTTGATTTTCCTGGAGGTGTTTGTAACATGGAACAAGATATGGCATTGCTGGAAGACTGTCAAAGCAGTAAAAACTGCAGTTTAACATTTCTGAAAGAGATGTTAGACGCTCAACTTCAAGGAGATGACTGTATCACTTGTTTTTGGCAACAATGGTACCAATTTATGATTCATACCTTCACGAGTTCAGACAGTACTTCGATCCTTAATATGTTTCAACACTCTACGTGGTATATAACGAATATTACTGATTCCGCACGTGTGAATAGCTAATAGGTTATACACTATTGGTTTTAATGATTGATTGTCCACCGTTTAGACTTTTGGTCACTGATTATATGATTATATGTACGAAAAACCTTGAGTGTTCCCCCTCCCCCACTTTTTCTGTTTTTTTCCCCTCTGTGATGTTTTGACCCCTTATTGGTTTCTG
>NW_027321870.1:0-2024 GCF_032062135.1 Pyxicephalus adspersus | reverse complement strand
TCGGTTTTAGCAAGTGGGCTATATGCTCAATAACATTTACGTAGAGATCACTCTTACTAGAATTAAGGAGGACTACGTGCCTGTTCAGTATGGTCCCTAAAGTGGTGCAAAAAATGGCTATGATGCCGAATATGTAAATGGGAAAGAAAGAGTATTTTGAATATTAATGAATGCATCAGGCTGCTGGGTAAAAGAAGATTAATGGTACAGTGCGTGGCATTGCTTGGTGTTATAGTTGTAATTTGGGGCAAGTAACTCGCCTTAACCTTATTTTTAAAGAAAAGGGTCTGCTGGACATCCTCTGTAACAAAACTTTGTATACTTCTGTCTATCTCCTGAAGCTTAGAACCAAAAGATGAAATCATATTTATCTGCAAATTTTGTGTGTGTTTGATGGCAATTGACTTGAAGCAATTATACTTCACTTGTTGAGCCTACTTTATACTTTAAATTGTATCTACCAAGATCAATTAGTTGCCAAGTTGAAGCATGGGTGACTTTTAATAGGTGCTTGTAGGATCACCAACTGAAAATGAACCCGTGAGATATAGATGGCTTACGTCTGGGATATAGGTAGCTTCTAGTACAATCCCTGCACCAAAAGCACTGTATGCAAGTTCTACACATGCAGGTTGGGTTCAAGCAACCGTAGACACAGAGGTCAGACATTCTTTAAGAAACACAGACTATAGGCATGCTACAGCAGATGGTCAGAGGCATGCATTATAAAGCTGTGGTTAGAAACTTGGTACAGACTACAGGAGACAACTATAGACTGTGACAATGCTACAAAGGACAATTATAGACTATAGAACTGCTACAGAAGATGGTCAGAGAATACTGACATGATATAGATGTGGTTGGAAATGGAGAAAATGATACTGGAAATCATAGGAGATCAGGAACGTATTCCAAAAGACTACTAGAGACCAATGATATCACATTCCCTTTGTTCCCATTGGTGCACCCTCCAGCTCTTTCCACTCCTGCAGACTAGATCAGTGGTAAATTTAAAGTATATTAAATGTTATACATAAAAAAAATATTATACAAGTATATTATATTATATTATATTATTACCCCAACATTAGATTCTTCTCTCCCATGCACTTACTAACCATCATGCAAACCAGTACTGCCCCTGAGCCTTTCCTGTGTTGCATGACATCACGAATAACCCATGCTATACTGCATGGAAGCAAAGGGGTTCATAGTAGTTACACTTGATATATAACCCAAAAGGGATGGGTCTTTTGCTGGAAGGGTAACCAAGAGGTAAGGAATTATGTAGGGTTCAAAGTTTTTTTTGGGTGTCCCATAATTGGTGGATACACCACACTACCCCTTCATTTTTTCCCTTTCAGGACCTAGGACTAGGCCATTACATACCTACATCAACTCAGATAACGCAGTTCCATTTTCTTAAGCAGCTTGAAACTCATTTGATCAAGTCTATAATCGCCTTAAAATTTGCATTATATTATTTTTTTTTATCCTTTCTGGCTTCTAGTGGGTGTTGTATACACATAGCTATTCAAAAGTAGGTTGAATGAATTTGAAAGAGAACTGTCAAAGGTAGAGCCTTGTATGTAATTACCTTTTCTCATTCTCACGCGCTGCTTTTTAACCAAGCTTACACGCTTTCCATAGGCTTTTGCATCCCAAAGCCCATAATGATATAGGGCTGGTAATGACGGAGCACTCAAATCTATACGATGCTGTGGATTGACCCTTAATGCTAAGAATGGCTTAGAACTTTTGTGCCTGCTTAAATATCAAGTGCCCTTGTAGGTATTTCCATATGAAGAGGTCTGTATTTTTCTGTTATTTGTAGAAAAATGCTAAATCTTTATATTTTTTGACATTTTTTTTTTCTTAAAAATGCTATTTAACATAATAATTCCTGGAAGCTGTTTTCCTATGGTGCAATAATGAACCGTAAGTCATGGCAGAAGGCATTGATGCTTCTTTTGGAGAAGGGGATTATTTTAAAATAGTCTTCCTTCCTGTACAGGGAGGGAGGA
>NW_027321869.1:0-2024 GCF_032062135.1 Pyxicephalus adspersus | reverse complement strand
AGTTATTTGGATCTTTTAAATACAGTAAAGTCTCATTTTGTGCTCTTTAGGCCATGACTGTCCAACTTCACTCCTCAAAGGCTACATACAGGCCAGAATTTTCATACAATCAGAGTCATTTTTTGACACGTTGTAAATGATACCTACTAAATTTGCTGCTGTTTATTGGAGAAATACAAAAAATGTGTGCAGAGCCTTGCCTTGGAGGTTTGGAGTTGGACGGCCCTCATGAATTTTAGGTAATGCAATTTGTGACAGTAGCAATATTTTTTTTTTTTTTAGCAAAAGCTTCTCCCCCACCATCAATTTTATTGTTAGAATTTCCTGAAAATTCAAGTAATGACCTGTATTATAATCTATAATGAATTCCCATTTATAGGTAGATAATTTTTGCATATGTTAATAAAAATTTAGTGGTTTATAGGGTAGATTTAAAGTAAAACTGATGCCAAGATAGGGGCATTCAAATTTCTTTATTACAATAAGGACATACAAATTGATTTTAATAAGCAATTAATGAGCTATAAAACAAGCTCATAAAAGTAGCTGCAGACATTATGGAGAAATTAAGGTAAATTTTCAGAATGACTCAGTATTTAGACAAACTATTATTAGTTGCCAATCTAAATATTTCACAAAGATTAATTTGATATGTAGAGAATCATAAAGTTCTAGAATACAGAAATGTGTAAAATCACTGGTTTGCTAATATTGATGATGATATCTTATTACCACGATATCTTATTTGATTGTTTTTTAAATCAGTAACTTATGAATTATGTTTTTTTTAGTACTTACATTAGTGCATGCTGTGAAGTATTAGATTAGAGACTGTTTATCTAGAAAAATAAATGTTTGTTAAGGTTGGCAAATGAAGTGATTACGTGTTCACCCTAAATGCACACACACAAAGACTGAAGATAGGGACTATGTTGTACATGATATAGAATATGGAAAGCACGGGTCAGAATTAGGTAAAATTCAACAAAGTGGGCTGCAGACGATACACTTTTGTCAGTGAAGCTAGGTGATCCAGCAAACCTGGAATGGATCTGGACCCAGGATTGACAACATTTGCAAACAAATAGCAAATTAATTTTAAGAAATCTATTCCAGGTTAGCTGGATCACCCAGCTCCACTGATTAAAATGTATCCTCAAGCCCAGTGTATCAAGTGCAGGGGTATGTCATATACAAGCAGCATATATATTGTGGTGGTCTGGGGTATATAATATAATGCACCTTAAATTGCTTATACTTATAATTTGTCCTGGTAGGAGGGAGTATTTCAGAGTCAGTGTTTGATGGTAGGATAAATGCTTTATTAGCGGGCAATCAATGGGAGAAGAAACTCCCCAGCATCGACATTCATTTGGATGAAAATGTCCCCAGCGTCTGCAGCCACTGGGAGGCCCAGCAAATGCAAGAACTGCTCATCGGCTGGGCTGACAGCTGACTATTTATTTCTATGGAAAGGCATATCCAGGACTCTGTTCAAACAGTGGGACAGTAAAGAACATGCTATCATCTTTGTAAAGAAAGGGTCAAATATAGCAGTTGAGAACAGTGTTAGCAAACACAGGAAGCAAATATATATTGTACAATGATATTGTACAATATGGTACAATTCAAACACTATATTGTTTACTTGTCTAAATGTAGAGTTCTTTTAACTTTCAAAATGAATGTTCACTGACCTTTGTAGGTGAAGCAGTGCTTGCCCTGAATACGCAATCATGATATAAAAAAAAAAGATTTTGCTCACACATACTTTAAGGTGAACACACCTAAATGCACATACCTTCTATTGTTAACATTTAGAAACCCTCATACAAACGCTACCAAATAATTAGTAAAATAATTAGGCCATTCATTATCATTATTAAATAACAAAGCATGTTGTAGCATGTATATATCATGATCATTCTGATTATTGAAGCTTGAAAAAAAGGCAGGATGGACTGATTTTCTAACATTCAGGGTGACTTTTTCAGGTGACCTTCAGGAAAACAGCTAAGTACAAT
>NW_027321868.1:0-2024 GCF_032062135.1 Pyxicephalus adspersus | reverse complement strand
TAATAATAAAGTCTGCTGTGTTTGACCAAAGCCAAAACAAAAAAGGTTGATTTTGAAGCATATGAAGTGTTTTTTAAGTGTTTTAACCCTGGTAAGGTTATTGTACTCAGAGTTGGGCTTTAAAGTAATTTTTAGCCCCAGTTTGAACACCAATATTATTATGGAGAGTTACAGCTGTCCCTTTATTGAAATGGTGAAAAGGCTTCAAAAGGCTCTCCATAAGTTGCTGCACTGCTCTAAGCCTTGAGTACGTTATGTTAGTGTCTTCACTTTAGAACACACTGCACATTTCACTCTTATGACCAACACAAAACACATCTGTGTATTAAACATACCTTTAGCTTTTGAGTCATCATCAGTTGTCATCTCTGCTTCATCAACCCTCTTAATCCAAAGCAACGTATCAGGGTTATAAATCAAATCACCTGAGATTACGAGAATGCAGGATTGAATAAAAGATAATTTTTTCAAATTTATTTTAAAGCAGGAAAAAAATGTGTATATAATAATTTAACTGCAGATGTATTAAGTAAAACAGTATGGTATATAGAACCATAATCATTTTTTATTCAATGCTGAAGACTAAGCGTGGGGAACAGACTGCTCATATTAAGTGAATGAACTGAAGCATTTTACGTGGGTCTTCACTTCAGCTCAAATGATCTTTTGTCTTTTGCAGCTGCATGTATTGCAAATATTTATTTTTAGAATAATTCCAGCCAAAGCTGAAATAAATGACTGAGCTATTAAAGGCAACGAGGAGATGCAATTCTACTTAAAGTGAGGTTCTATTATTTTATATATGTCAATAGCATGTGATGAATTAGTCCAGCACTTCCATGATCACAATACTCACCTTACCAATACCCTTATCTGCTCTACTCCCAAAAAGGATACTGGCTTAGCAATGACACTACCATGTAAATCCTGTGAAGATTCTGGCCATGTTTACAAATGTCAGACACATTTATGCTGCAGCCTTTCACCACTGACATGCTATAGAATGACACCATTGCACCCTAGAAAATGGGGGAAAGAAGACAAGGGAGAAGCTGCTCCTTCTTTGCCAGCAGTAGCCTGATGAGATCATGTATCAGGCATTTTTGTATGTGAAAGACAGCAAAGAGCCTGCAGAATGTGGACCTCAGAGAACATTTACCAGTTACTTCTGGCTTTAAAACTCATAGACAACATTAAGAGCTGGGCCTACCATTCAGCTGAAAGTAGGCCTGGCATATTGTCAAAGTATGTAAGTGTTCAGGGGGTTGGCAAAGCAAACACAAGGGTCTTTAGTAACTATATATTCTCAATAGCAAACCTGAGATAGGGGGCGTAATTTACATTTCTTTACAATATAAGGCAAGGATAACCCATAATTTTATAGGAATAGTGAATATCACCTACACAAGGCTAATACGTGAAAGCAAATGTCCCCTGTAGATTTCATTGCACTTATAGTTATGATAAGACCAACCAGCTCTTTTCAGTTCATTTATGTACCTGTCGATTCAGTAACATAAAATTCATTAGTAATTCCTTGCATCTTCTCCCCCTCTTCCCTCACAGATCCATATGAATTGCTGGAATCTTCAGTTTTAATATGGTCAAAGACATCAGAGTAAGTGGAAAGCTCTAAAAACACAAAATTGAAATACATTCAGAAACTTGCAGGTGGATAGAAGAAACACTTACAAGTGAACACAAGTAAAATATATAATTGACCAGCATACTGAATACTGACCAAGCCTTGCAAACCAATAAACTGGGCAGGGAATAATAAAAAGGGATATTTTACTGCACATATGTAGACATCTAAAGCACTTCTTTTATGACTATCACATAGTGATATTGTTAGAATGTAAACCTCATAAACTTTGTTAAAGAAAGACAAATCCGGAGCAGGTAGACTTTTCCCCATGTATGCAATGCAAACATCAATTTTGAATTTTAGCTGAAGTCTACCTTAAGCTGAAGTCTACCTTTAAGCGTGCAATAAAACCGTAATGTGTAACTTTTACAACATT
>NW_027321867.1:0-2025 GCF_032062135.1 Pyxicephalus adspersus | reverse complement strand
TATGTCATGCTTTTAATTTTTGTACAATAAAATGAAGCTTGTGAGCAGAACAGAAAGTGCACAGGAGGTTCTCCAAGCACAGAGGAGCAATGATGGGCAGGCTATAGTTGGTAAGCATGTTTTTCATTCGCAAACAGACAAAATCAGTGACAGATTTTATGGCTAAACAATTAATAAGCTTGTCTACCTTTTTCTTTTTTTCCATACTTATTTAGCAGGGACAATTTTCCTTTGCTTTACATAACGTCATACTTAGGAGATAGTCAACATTTATTGATGTTGGAGAGGGGTTGATTTAGATGTAGTATGTTGATTTAGTATGTGCTAACTGGAACAGAAAAGTTATCATTAAGGCTTGTCAGAAGAATTTGAACAAATGTCTTTTTTATCATTTACTAGCTTTCTGTGAAAATTCAATGTGTGATATATGTTATCCCAGTTTTTTCCTTAACGGGGAAAGCCGAACAATTTGTTTTTTCCTTGGTCATAATAATGTCTTAAAGTGCAATTGTTTATTGATTCACTCAGCATTAGTCTTCATTAGCCTTAATTGGATTAAAACATGATTTTGCCTCAGTTCACGGAATGTTAAAAATATGGTAAACAACTGTTCAACCCTAACCAAATCTATTATACAATGCATCTCAATATGTTACCCTTCAGATGACAGAAGGGTCATCTTGTTGATTAAAGCTGACATTAGATAGTTAGCGTAACAAATTGCTTGAGTCTTACTTTGGGAAACAGTAGGTTAAAATGGATTTATTTTATTATTAATGTAGAATGTCCAATTAACTATTTTATTTTTTTGTATTTTGTTAAAATATATTGGCCTGGCTGCTTAACAAAAATCTATGCTGTATAAATATAGTGCAGTTCTTGCAAAGAAAGCATCAAAAGCAAGATTATAACTCTTTGATCATTTGATCACTCCATTGAGGAATGTGTTTGTCTTTTGATCAATTTTTTAACTAAGGCCTATTGTGTCATGTCGTACGAAACAGCCAAGGTAATGTTCTGCACATTTATGAGTTTTAGCCCACCTTTATTCAATTTTTTCATTTGTTCATAAAAACCCAATTAAGACATAAAAGAAGGTTTACTAAGTAAAACTTCTAATGTTATACCCAGAGAATAGACCTGAAACATGCATTGTATGTTGGAAGGCTTCAGTGCTAAAAACATCTCTTACCTAACTTGATGGCCTAGATCTTGTCCACTGTTTACTTAAAAGAAGCAGAACCATATATCTTTTTTTCTTGCCATGTTAAACAAAAAAGTCAAATACTTTTTAGACTATAGCCAAGACCAAATGCCAAGCAGTGTTTTGCCAACAATGGGTCATAGAAAGTGGAAGCTGGCCTTAGATAAAGAAATCATGCCTGCTGACTTCCAAGCCAATCAATCAATTTAGGCTTTTCTTAATTGAGTGCCCTCCGAAAGTGTATGGTGATGTATGTTCAGTCCGATGAAAAGAAAAATATATAATTAAATATATATATATAATATAATTATACATATAATAAAAATCTTATAAATATAATAATATAATTATAATATAATCTTAAAAATATAATAATATAATTATACATATAATTAAAAATCTTAACCTCCAGCATTTTCCCCGTGCACTTCTGAGCTTCAATCTTTTAGATAAAAAACAAACAAAAAACAGGTAGATTAAAAAAAAATACTTTTCCTTTACAAATGCTCTCTGGCTTCAACGTGACAATATCGAGGTAGAGTATTAAACTCATTCCCCTATGTATTATAAACTTTACAGATCTATTGACTCATCTGTAGGGATACAGTTGAAAAACAAACCAATGAGTATATTGCAAAAAGTTGTATCAGGAGGATTATTGTGTCTGTTTTATCTCCTGATCTTCCAGACCAAATGTTAAACTATATGCTAATTTTGTGTTGCAATGTGTGAATCTCTGAGGAGGAAGCCAAAGGTTTGTGTGTATTCTGCATCAGAGTAAAAGAATGTGTGAGAAGGATAATGGCTGGAAAAAGGGGTCA
>NW_027321866.1:0-2025 GCF_032062135.1 Pyxicephalus adspersus | reverse complement strand
GATTGTGATTTGGAGGAAAATGTTTCATTTTCATGTTACCATATAAAATTTGAGTTATTGTTTTTTCAGGTTCTAAGGTTCTACCCTTGTTGTAATAGTATCGCTGCTACAAGTTGGGTTAATTCTTGGAAAACAAAGATGCCACCTACTTTACCAAAAAACTAAAGAGTGTGAAGAGGAGCCTTCTCTTTGCTGTGCAATTGCAATTTTGGACTGACCAATCAAAGTCAGTCAGACCAGCCATGACCAAATTCATTAAACGTTCACTTGGCTTTGCTAACTTCTGCTCACTCAATAAAGCAAATTACCTTTTTTTTCCTCAGTTTTGACATAATGAGCCTGATTCATCAAGCCAAATTGAAAGCTCGCTCACGCATATTCGCGATCCGGAATCGGACGCCAAAAACCTATTTATCAACCAAATTTTAGCCGGCTAAAATATGCTTGCGTATTCTACCTGTAGTTATCAACTGAAATTATTGCTCTCACCGAGGCGCACATCTCCTTTCTAATATAAAAATATATATAAATTATGACTATTATATATATATATATATATATATATATATATATATATAGGGCTGAAAGGGTTGACATATGTGTAAAAAATAAGACAAGGCTTTCAGGTAAAGTTTTTTTTTATTAAATGTGTGTGTTTAGTGTAACTTTTAAACTAGGGGTTACACGAGGACAAGTCTCCCCATTCATCTCTAGTGATGAATGGTTGAACAGGGGAAACCCTGATGATGGCGCAAGCATCATCAGGTATCCCGTTTGCTCAGCCAATCACGGAGCACTAGCGATGAACAGGCAGACTTGTCTTCATGTAACCCCTAGTGCCTGGGGATCAGACACTGTCAGTAGTCTCACAGCTGTGCTCATGAATGAATGCAGCTGTGGGAATCATCCTGTCATTGTAAGATAGCCTAAAAAATAAAAGTTTCAAAGTTAAACTAAACACACACATTTAAAAAATGACTTTAACATTGAAGCCTCCTCCTACTTTGTTCTAATGTATTTTTATTATATAGCTGTTCACTGGTGTACAAATCTAAAGGATCGTATCAATAAATGATTATGTCCAACTGAAAAAAAAACAAACAGCCAAATTTTACGAACTGCGCACGCCCAATTGCAGGCGAATTTGAATCAGCTGTGTGCATAAAGATGAGCATATATAAGGATGTTGTCTAACTTGCTTTTTCCTTTGTCTTTTTTTTTTCATTGGAGGGGGGCTGTTGTTTTGATTGTTATCCTAATTAATAATGCTATGTTATTGTTTTGTGGCCATATTGTTTCATTTCAATAATATGTTTTTAATACCACCTTTAAATTTTTGTCCTGCATAAATATTTTCTAATCCAGTTTTCAACCCTTGATAGCTCAAAATTGCATATTGGTTTGGTAAGTACTGTTTGAATGCAATATTTGTTGGGCCATTTTTTAACTAATTTGGCTTTTTATGGAAGTTTGGGTTTACATGTGTTTTTTTTTTTATTTTGTCATGTAAATTTAGTGATGTCTGTGTGGTCTCTATATTTAAATGTGACCTTTTAGCAAAAAGGGTTAAATTTGAATAAAGAACAACAAAGAAAGAGAAGGTTTTTTGGCAAATGCTTAGTTTTTTTTTTTTTAATATGTCTTTATTAGCAGCAGGTAGTTTTAACAATCAATATTAAACACTGCAATTAGATGTGACAGTTTGAAAAAGTACAAAATAATACAGAGCATAACAGGCCAAAAACTGTCAACTACCGCCGCCCCACCTCAATTTTCCATTTTCTTGGAGTATAGTAGACATCTTTAACAATAACTATCAAAACCAAACAAAGTATTAAACAGAAAACCTAACCCCTTAACAGAAAAATGAAGACCCAGTTAAGCAGTAATAGACACTTTACAATAAAATATTGACCCGCACATAGTGGAATTAGAGTAGTAGAAGGATCCAGACATTACCCAAGGTCCTAAGGTCATATCAATTGGTGTGTCTAAAAAGTTCTATAATGTCTTGGAGCTGGGCTG
>NW_027321865.1:0-2025 GCF_032062135.1 Pyxicephalus adspersus | reverse complement strand
ATGGAGGATCATGATGTTAAAGTGCATTTCCGCCTGTCCCGTCATGTCATCCATACCTTGTACGCTCTTCTGGAGGCCAAAATAGAACCCAAGACCAGAAGAAGCCAGGCTGTGCCGGGAATGACCAGACTCCTGACCACACTCTATATATTAGGAAGGGGGTCATTCCAGACCACCTCGGCCTTAGTTTGTGGCCTCAGCCAGCCTACAGTATCCCGGGTGTTTATGCAGGTCATCAATGCCATTGTGGACCTTGTCCCATCATATATTCACTTCCCTGACACAGCCGAGGAGTGGAGGAATGTAAAGGAGGACTTCTTTAGGGAAGCGGGATTTCCAAATATTTTGGGGGCCATCGATTGCACCCATGTGGCAATTCAAGCCCCGATACAGGGAATCTCGTTTAGAAACCGGAAGCAGTATGATTCGCTGAATGTCCAAATAGTCTGTGATGCCAACAGGAGAATCATGAGTGCACGCACAGGTTTCCCGGGATCATGCCATGATGCCTATATCCTGCGTCAGACGGCCCTCTACCAGAAATTCATCTCTGGAGAAATGCCCGAGGGCTGGTTAATAGGTAATGTATAATGTCAGTACTGTAATACAACTAACAGTAGTCAAATCATAAAGACAGCGATTATGTTGCTAAGTAGTTGCACTCATACACCTCAAAGTTTTTTTGCATTGCTCCCTGACAACATATTGTCACAATGAATAACATTAGGAAGAAATCAGTGACTGCTGTGTGTAAAGCTATTACCTATATTGTATAGATTTTATATTTGTATCTAATATATCATTTAGAAGATACTTTATATATAATTGTACAATATTCTGACCATGGGGGAAGCGTTGAACTAACTCTCTGATATTCCCAGAAGCCCTACTATAGTTACTATGTCCACAGATCCCAGTATGTCAGTGTGGTAGTCAGTAGTAACAATGGCTCCCAACAACCAAAAAGCAATAAAGTGACCTGAGAGCACAACCCTTAGCACCCTTTGTAAGAACCTCTAGTGTTATACTGAACCCACAGAACACTTACAATACTTACCACTTATTGTTTTGTCTTTTACCAGGTGACAAAGGATACGGGCAGCTTCCATGGCTTATGACACCCGTGCGTCACCCCCGGTCACAAGCGGAGCATAATTACAACAAGGCTCTGCATAAAAGCCGGGGGATTGTGGAGCAAACCATCGGGCTGCTAAAAACTCGGTTTCTGTGCTTGGCGCGGCCCGGTGGTGAACTCCTCTACGCACCATGGAAAGCTGCCCGAATCATCATGGCATGCTGCGTCCTCCATAACCTGTGCGTGCACCATGAGGACACCTGGGACATTCCAGAGGAAATCGAGCCAGAGGTACACCAACATCCCGCCTCCAGCTCCGAAACAACCGCAGAGGGACGTCGAGTCAGGGATGAACTGATTGCAAATGTCTTTGCGCGTAAGTATTCACATATTTTGGAACATCATCTCTGGGTTCCAACCAAACCTGGGAGTCTAGGTCATAGCAAACACACTTTAACCCTTTGTGAAATGAATAGCGGACATATTGGTGGAAGAGCTTTATGTGACTGTCCGGTTCTTTTAGGGGGTCTCCAAACAGACCATCAGAGATCAGACACTAGATCCTAATTAAGAAGTTTGGTTGTTGCAACAGAGAAAATCAAATGCTTAGCAATTAAAGTGCAGAGATTATAACTAAAACCGGGAAATCCATCAATCTTTATAGTCATACAGAACACTCCGGTATAGGGGGGCTTAAGCCGTTATTGAGTTATCATTAAGCAGATTGTCCAATAACGTATATTCAGATGTCCATATAAGTATAAGAGTTCACAAACATTTAATGGGGTGGATAAACCATGTGTCTAGCACTTTTTGCACATAAATGATTGTCCACCATCTTGGATTCTTGTTCAGGTTGGTTCTAACCACAAGGTTCTCTTATCGGCCTTCAATGCCATTCTGTGCTCAGCTTTCAGGATCATTGCGCTGATTGTTTCTGCTGCAGGTGC
>NW_027321864.1:0-2025 GCF_032062135.1 Pyxicephalus adspersus | reverse complement strand
TACATTAAATAGGGGTTGCAAATGACAGACTAATACAGACAGTGATACAGGAGGAGAGGACCCTGCCCCGAAGAGCTTACAATCTAATTTAAAATGTACTACAAGGGTACCTTAAATGGTAATTTAATATGTACTACACTGGACAGTAATTGAGAAATTGCCCATAATGCAAATAATGCAGAATGCACTGCAGAACAGTTGATATACAGTTATTTGATTGTTTTAGCTGTAAAAATGTTTTTTTTGCCTCCACTAGGCCCCTGCTATCTAACAAAAAGGCCTTCCTATGCTAGGGACACTATATGTTTCAGCAAAATGCTTGAATGCTCATTCATAAAGTGCTCAGGTAAGTAAACTATAGAACACCAGGTGTTGGGGGTTATTGTGGTTGCTGGTAGAGGTGATTTAAACCTATTTATTTTAAAGTTTGGTGTTACTTGTGAATCACTCTGTTCACTCCACCAGTCATAAAGCTCCCAGTGGAGACATGGGTAGATCTCAAGACCTTCCAACATACTGAATACAACAATATACACTACCAGTTTAGAAGCATGTGCACATTGTCCAGTGGGATGTACTGGCTGGTAGCTGCTTTCTTTTTTCTACCTTGTAGATGGCAAAATGTTACACAACAGCTCATTTGCCAGGTATATGCCTGGATACAGAGGCATAGCTATCACCACAACTACAGCAAGTGCTGTGGAGTCAAAAGGTGGGGCCCATAAAACCTCCTTCAGAGGGCTAAGGAAAGAAAAGTTCCCCCCATTGACATTAGCTACTGATTTTATAGTCATGGCCAAATGTGCTCCCTATGGGTCGCTTATTTGTTGTTTTGCATAAAACCCTAAGGATATATATGTCCATAGATTAATCCCAAGGCAAAAACAGCATTTTGGCCATTGTCAATTTGTGAGATAAAGGATCTGTAAAGGAAGAGCACTGATCAGTCCCATTAAGCACCTACTACAGAGGAGCTAATGTTCCACAGCAAAGTACCTGCTGCTGATTGGGTCAGCAGGCTTCAACTTGCAAAATAATTGGTGTATACATCTACTGCTGCCAATGTAAAGGCGTGGAAGGAGGGCAATAACTTCTTCTAGATCTTCTAGATAGACTGCTGATTGGGTCTAGTAACATCAATATAATAATGATATATTAGACAGAACTATCAATTGCATACAGTTTTTTTTTAGGATTATGTTCTTGACAGGTGATGGTGATGGTATTTTTTTAAAGCTAAGCACCCAGGTCACAGAAATTTTTTGAAAATATTGAAATATATTTTTCATGGTAAGTTTAGGTTTTTTTCGATGATCGCTGTAATAATATAGAAGCAGGAAGAACCGAAGAGTAGAATACCTATAGCGACAGCAGAGCAGTAAGGTTTTTTTTTTACAGGGCTTATAGTGACATAGTGGAACTTGCAGCTTCAATACACATACACAGTATAAAAGGATTCTTGATGGCTTTGGAACCCAACGTTGCTCCAATGGTATATTTAGATCACTGACTGAAAGCCTTGCATATGTTTGCCAATGTTTCAAAATAAAAAAGTTTCCTAATAATAATAATAAAAAAAAACATAGAACATTTTCAGCAAAGCTTGCCACCAAATCTTGAAGTGAAAGATCGGGTGACGTGAGCAGAACCTGGTAGAAGATATCAACGCCTGCCGTTCTGTCTGTTCTGGAAAGAAGAGAGAAGCTGGGATGGTGTGGGACCTACTGAACTTAAGCTGCGTACACACTTCCAATTTTTATCGTTCCAATCGAACGACGAACGATCGATTGGGCAAAAAATCGTTGGTAAAAAAGTAACCAACGACGCCGACGAACGAGGAAAATTGTTGGAAACGAACGACCGGACCGGCGGATCGGATTGGGCGACGATCGTTAAACATCGTTCGTGTGTACAGTCGTTCGTTGATCGTCCATGTTCAGAGCACGCGTGATGAACGAACGTCCGTTCACTTTCCTGTCGTGCACATAGTTCCTCTATCGCTTAAACGATCGTATCTATTGTGTG
>NW_027321863.1:0-2026 GCF_032062135.1 Pyxicephalus adspersus | reverse complement strand
TATTTGCTTTAGGAGATCAAAACTAAGCACTGCACACCATGCTTTTACTCTGCCAGACGTGGATATATAAAAAGTGTATAGGATAGCCTCTCTCAATCTTTTTTACATGTGGGAACTCTCTGCTATGATTACTCTATCCACACCTCATAGTATATTAGTGTGGTGGTCTGTGGGAAGAATTCCAAAACATCATTGGTGCCACTTATACTGACCTGAGAGGTACAAATTGCACAAGGGACCCCTAGAAACCTCTGGAGGAACCCTGGCTGAGAAATGTTGCTATTCTGTGACCCCTGAGGTGCATACCAGTTATAGGGCAGGGAGCATAATTCTATATACATACGTCAGATGATTCCCGAGCAATTATCACTTCAGGGCTGGTATAACACAGGAATCTGACGTGCGTGCAGCGGCTGTCCAATGTCGCTCATGGACCAGTCCTGGAAGATCCATGAACGACGGCAGACGAATGATTGTAATGCAAGTGAAGGGGAGAGAGAGCAGCGGGGTGTCGCTCCGTCGTTCTCCCCCCTTCCCTCTCCATTGAGAAGAGCGGTGCTGTATATACAGAGCTTGTTCATGCATCTTTCAGTCTTTTGACGTTGGAAATGATTGTGAAAGATCCTTTCCAACGACAAAAAAATCTAACATATGCACGTAGTCCTAGCTTCTTCAAAGTCACTATAGCAATATTGAATCACCGGTTCCAAGAACTAACTTCATCTGTCTCCCTGACTACTACAAATGTGCCGATGTTAACCACCAACAAATGATATCATATCAGTTTGCCAAATGTGCTATGATTGCTCCGTGTGCTTTGTAATTTCTGGCTTTCGTCTGTTAAGTTCGGAGTCTTAAAGAGCACTGTACATAGCCTGTTGGCATTCCTGCAAATTTCCGTGCATTCCTGCCTGCTAAAATGGCACTTATAGGCAATGTGTTTAAAGTCCATCTAAACCCAGAGAACAGAAAGTCACCAGGAGGTTATACTAATTGACAAGAGACATGCAATGCCTCGCTTGTTCCAAAATAAAGCCCTAACTCTGGGTGGCTTTTTGTTTAAGCTCTACACTGTACCACCAATGCGTGGGAATTACATTATCAATGGCTGAAGAGAATCGCCATCTTCACAGGAGTTAGCTGTGGGGCCAGCAGAGAAGATGGTGCCTTCTAAGTATTCAAGACCTTCCATCTCTCCATCACCACATATACTGTACATACTTGCTGGTAATGGCAGAAGCTCACCACTCACCAATAAGTTTAGTTCCACTTTTAAAACCCTGTGCATGATTTTATCCAGGTACAAGAACTGGATTTGCATGATTTAAAAAAAAGCACGCTCAGGGTTGCAAGGAACAAGTCTTTCAAAGCATCAGAAAGCCTGAGTTGGAGCATCAGTATGAGGCAGTGTTCTCAGAGATACCCAGCAAGCTCCAACGCTGTAACAGTGGCAACCAATGACAGGCTAAATATTAAAAGTTTGACAAGCCTCTTTTAAATTTAAACTCCACGGATTTTTAAAACAACAATACAGCCATAAATTCATATATTTCTTTTAAAAGCAAGCATATTAATAGATTTGGTATCAGCAAATCTCCTGCAGAGTAGAGTTAAGGCTGGGTACACATGTGCAATAATTGTCATTGGAAAAGATCTTTCATGATCCTTTCCGACCACAAAAGTCTGAATGAGTGCTGTACATACAGTGCCATTCTGCTTTATGGAGAAGGGAGGGGGGGGGAAAGGATGGAGCAACACGCTGCTGTGCTCTCTCCCCTTTCTTTTTCATTACGATCGTTCATTGTTCGTGGATCTGCCAGGACGGACACACGTCAGATTCTCATTTGATATCAGCCCTGAGGCGATTTTCGGACGAGAATGCCTCTAATGACCCCAAAGCTCTATCTGCTGATAAGGGGTCATTGGCAATGAAAGTGGAAACCACCTTCAGTCACTTATTATACATAAGTGAAATAGTTACTAGTCTGGAATGTTGGAGGTCAGTGATATAATTATTTGCTTTAGG